>NC_140624.1:62859906-63112406 GCF_057382275.1 Copadichromis virginalis
AAACATTCTCTCTGAATTTGCATTTATATCCTGGTTCTTCCAGGATAAATCCCCCAGAGAAGTCATCTCCAAAGAAGATCAGGTTACCAAACCTCAGTGTAAAAGTGCACCCTATAAAGAAAGCGCTGTCAAAGACAAAATGGGTGCTTTATAGAACAAAATACAAAAAAAAATCATCATAATAGTATCCAAGTTATCACGTTTTTATGGTCATTAAAATCCAGAACTTCAATTAAGATTAAAATCCAGCAGGGAGAAATCAAGTGAGAGTTCATTAAATGGGTTCTTTTGCTCCAAAAATGTCTTTTGAGTGCACACCATTAAAAAAAAAACCTACTGTGTGCTGTGTGTTACTGAGATATTTAATGATTATCACATGGCTACACAACCATAAATACTTGTTGATCTTTGCACCACCATTACAATGTGTTATCACTGGGTCTGTCAACTTAGCAACAGTATATTTGTACTAAATCAGTTAAGTTGCCAGTGTTATCTTCTACAATAACTTTCAGATAATTTCACCTCATAATAAAAATCATAAAAGTTTCTTAACTAGCAGCGTCTCAGAATCAGAATCAGAATCAGAATACTTTATTGATCCCTGGGGGAAATTATTTTTTGTTACAGTGCTCCATTTTAAACCAACATTAAGACAAGACAGACAATACGCTAACTAAGAATAGTACAATATATACATATATATACATACATACATACATAAGTCACTTATAAATAAATATTTGGAAAAGATAAGCTGAGTAAACTGATGCTCTATTTGGAGTTGTGTTCACTGTCTTTTAGCTCTTTTTTTGGTCATCACCTTCACAGGTAATCAACCTGTTAGGAACAGTTTAGCAGAGGTCTAAACAATTGTTTCTCTCTACCTTGAGGAGTGTTGCTAGCAGGAGTGAGTCCACACATTCAGAACCAGTTCTGGAACTGGAACGCATCAGGTGTGACTTGCTCCTGTTCCTGATGTCTGGTGGTTCTTGTGAACTGGGATGCCTGGGATGGAGTCAGATTTCCGGCATGATTTACTGCTGTCCTATGCCTCACTGTGTCCACCAGCTAGTTGTTAACTCTGCCTGCTGTTTGTTGTGTCTGTGCTGTAGCTTAAATGGAGTTTGTTTGCTGCGAAAATGCTGAGAAAACTGTTTGCAGTCAAGAAATATCAGAGAATTCCCATCTGGACCTGAGATTAAATATTTTCTATGCATACAGCTAATTTCAAGCTTTGTGGCTTATAGCGGAAAATCACATTTTGTGACTTTTGTTGATACCCATTTAGTAAAACATGGACAAATCCAGAGAACTGCAGTACCTGTTACCAGTGTTGGGCAAGTTACTTTGAAAAAGTAGTAGTTACTAGTTACTTCTTCAAAAACGTAACTGAGTTAGTAACTGAGTTACAAGATTCTAAAAGTAATTAATTACTTGAAAAGTAACTATTGTGTTACTTTAAAAAAATGTTTAATAATGGGGTCCAGGGTATAATTGGCCATTTTTAACTACTTTTGATTTGACCTCTGCATTTCACCTTTAAAAACTATTTGCTTTGCCTTGTTTGATATCATTCTTTTCAGCACAACCTCACATGTCTGAATTTACAGTTGTGTTTTCATTTTGACATACTGTATTAACACAATTGATCTAAAATCAGACAAAAAACATAAAATCTGAGTAGAAAAAGTTATATTTTTTACTGTAACAACCACAAACATGTTTATTGAATCATATTTCATAACTTTCAATTCAAATATAAATATAAATTTTAAAATCATACGCGCAAGTTTTGCAAACAACAAAGTTATTTGCACCAATTTACCTTTTACCCTTTTTTTTTTAAATAACCTTCAAACTATTTACATAACCATCAACTGTTCTGCAATCAATAAGATGTCACACAAATTTTTTGTGCCACTCCAAAAAAATAATTTCTGTCCACCATAAAGGAGAACATCACAGATACCTGCAGGTCTGACAGCAGCAGGTGTATCACTACTCCGTTTTTCATTCAGCAGTCGCCTCATTGTTCTGACACACAACACAAAACTATCCACAACACTACACACTAACTACACAAGACAACACATTAACTACACACTCCAAACATGCTAAACGTCACAAATCTCTCACATTTCAAAACTCGGTCTCTCTGTCTCTCGCCGTCACTCCTAAAACTTCCCCCTCTTCCTAAACAACCAAATGTCATTGGCTTAATTGGCTCTTTCAAAGGAAGAGTACCCAGCCACTGGTACAGATATTTAGACGACACCTGGGTCAAAATCAAGACACAAGAAGTGGAATCCTTCACTGCGCACATTAACGCTGTGAATAAAAACATCAAGTTCAGCAGGGAAGACACAAAGGATAACTGTCTGCCTTTCCTGGACTGCGCTGTGCACATTGAAGAGAATGGCAACCTCAGCATCGAAGTTTACCGGAAGCCCACACACACATGGACCAGTACTTCCTCTTTGACTCCCATCACCCTCTGGAACACAAACTTGGAGTAATTAGGACCCTACACCACCGGGCAGAACATGTTCCCTCTAAGCCTGAATGAAAAAAGAAGGAACACACACATGTAAAGGAAGCACTCAAAACGTGCGGCTATCCTAAATGGGCGTTCTTAAAGTCAGCAAAGAGGCACAGAAAAGAAGACCAGACACCAGCGAGGGAGGATAAGAAGGACAGACGCAACAACATTGTCATCCCCTATGTAGCCGGTGTATCAGAAAAACTCAGGAGAGTTTTCTCCAAGCATGACATCCCAGTGCATTTCAGACCCAGCAACACGCTCAGACAAAAACTGGTTCACCCGAAAGACAAAACTCCTAAACACAAACTTAACAATGTGGTGTATGCTGTACAGTGCAGCGAGGAATGCCCAGACCTCTACATTGGAGAGACCAAACAGCCACTTCACAAGCGCATGGCACAACACAGAAGAGCCACCTCCACAGGACAAGACTCAGCAGTCCATCTGCATTTTAGGGATAAAGGACACTCTTTCGAGGATGCCAATGTTCACATTTTGGACAGAGAGGACAGATGGTTTGAAAGAGGAGTGAAAGAAGCCATCTATGTCCACTGTGAGCGACCATCTTTGAACAGAGGCGGGGGTTTACGACACCAACTCTCTGCCATCTATAATCCAGTTTTGAGATCCCTTCCCAGACGCCTTAACGCCCACTCACATCCTGGGCCATCTGACCTCAGGAATTCGCATGATAAGGTGGGGCCAGGTTTCACAATGAGCTCACCCGAAACTCTGGCTGATTGGGACCCACACCCAGTTTCACACCTTGGCTCAGGCGATTAGAGGATCATCAGGGGGTCATTTTGTCACTCTGTGGGGGGATACTCCCACTAGGTTTAAATCTGGGACTCCCCACCATTTGACCTTAGAACTGAAGAAGCTTCTCGGATGAGAGGTGAAACGTCTTCAAGCAACTTAAAGAAGTCCAGACGCTTTTCTTTGCAAGCTCCTTTGACTACGATGACCTGGATGACTGAGAACCTTCACAGACAAATGTCATGGTGCGATATCATTTTTTGATTGGTCGACATGGTGCATTTTTCCACCAACATGAATGGACTGTTTTTTTGTTTTGTTTGGTTTCTTGTTTTTTGGTCATAAGCAGAGAGTGCTTGCTAGCGCTGTCCTTAGGCAGTAAATGTGACAAAACTATTGAGGAAAAAACGCTGCGTATATATTGTTTATCATGACTCTGGTTTTACGTGGCCTATCAACACAATTTAAAAACTGGTATATGTCACCTTGTTGCTTTGTCATCTTGAAGTGGTCATGCGATTGGCTTACCATGATTACTTTATTCTTACTCAGTCAAACAGCAGCACTCGTGCAATGTTTTGCCCCCTTAGCTCCAGGTGTTGTGCCAAAAGTGACTGCCACCCGCGGGAGCGCACACAGCTGCTTAAAGCTGTAGCGCCCAGATTACTTACAGCTACTTCCGTGCAGCTGATATAAGATGTGATAAGCTGAACACAGCTTCAACCGTCTGTTGCAAAATAGTAACGCGACCGTACCGCATTTTCTTGTTAGTGACGGTAACAGCGTTGTAAAGATACAAATAGTAATTAGTTAGATTACTCGTTACTGAAAAAAGTAACGCTGTTAATAACGCCATTACTTGTAACGCCGCTATTCCCATCACGGCCTGTTACTGAGAGAAGACTGATCACAGCAGGTGGTATTAGCAGAAATAACACTCATGCAGTCTTCTCACATGACACATTTGATTCATTGCATGTTGATTCCAGCACCCTTAGTTCTGCTCACTCTGTAGCTGCTGCTTTTCAAATGATTCACTTCCAGGTTGATCTAAAAACACTCAACATTAGACTCACTGAAGGCAGTGATCACATGGGACCATTCAGAATTCACCATCCACATCCTGTATCTGTCAGACCCCTCACACCCGCAGTCTCCACCCACCCCCACCCTCTCTGGCTCTATGTCTCTATATAGAGGCATGCGGTGTCCTGCCAAGAAATACAAGGGCATTGCCGCATGTCAGCCATTAGCCGTTCCTATGTAACAAGACACACGCACACAGAAAAAATGTACAGCGCATAGGCAATCACATACACACAGCCACACTCTGTCTGTGAGGTTTGGTGTGTAGGAAAATAATTGCCGAGGGAGCAGCTGAGGGCTGCGTGAGACAGCTGATTTTCATCTTTTCCTTTGTTTAACAGTTGTTCCTCTGTCTGCAAACCAAAAACCAGCCGTATTGTTGTTCAGGGTAAAAAGTTCATTCTTGTATTTTTGGAATCCTGTTTTAAAACGAGTCTAAAAATACCTGGGAGGTTCGTGCATGTGGGCGTGTGGAGTGTGAGCTGGGTGTAGATTTGCCGTCATCCAAGAAAAGATCAAACTCTGCGTTAAATCACTGGCAGACAAGTGCCCACATACTGATTTTTATTGTTTTACGCAATCTTCCTTCACCAGCTTACATCTCCATTTGGCCTAAAATTCCCTACAATATGCTGACTGTGCTCGCCTGTGAGGCCCTAAATTTAAACCATGTTGTTCCTTGTAATGTCCTAAAATGAGGAAGGCTCACAGGCAGGATGACTCACACACGAGATATTCATGTAATGCTCTTTAGTCGGCATGCTGCTACTTGCTGCAGACGATTTTGATACTGTAAAATAACTGCTTAATTTTGGTCATTTGTTGTGGCAATACCAACAACAACTATGGGGCTTCATGTCATGAACAATCATTCTGTACAATACGATAATTATAATTCTACAACTGTTTACAACTGTTTATAACTTGCATATTTCTGTATAGTTTCATATTTATATCCTGTTTATAGCCTGTACATAGCTTGTATACCCACTACAGCCTGTACATACTTTTAGTTATAGCATATTCATAACATATCTTCTTACCTTGTACATTGTAACATACCCATAATAGACCCATTTCTGTAATATAGCTATATACCTATATTATTGCTAATATATATTTTGTAATATATCTATATCATGGCTAAAGCACTTCTGGATGGATGCAAACTGCATTTCGTTGCCTTCTACTTGTGACATGTGCAATGACAATAAAGTTGAATTCTATTCTATTATATTCTATGAGCTGTCTCTGTTTGTTTTTGACACAACAACAAAAAAGTAGACAGTAATGGGGACGAGGTAAAGAAAATTACACAGTGTAAGTTTTTTCTCCATTGTATAAGTGAGAACTGAGGCGGAGAAGTTTGTTTCTCTGTCTACAAAGGAAGAAGCCTTTTCTGTGTGGCTGTAGCTCATGAGGTAGAACTGGTCATCTACTAATTGGAAAATTGGTGGCTTGATCCCTGGCTGCTTCAGTCTGCATGCCAGACTTGGGCAAGATACTAACCCCAAGTTGCTCTTAGATGCATGCATTGGAGTGTGAATGTGTGTGAAAGTTAGATAGAAAAAAGTGCTTGTATGAGTGGGTGAATGAGGTATGCTTTGAGTGCTTCTTGAGAGCAGAAAATGTGTACAGTATATAAGAATCAGTCAATTCACCATGAAAAAAGTTACACTTTGGCATCTATTTAAGAGTGAACCCCATGAGATCAGGTGATACCTTATGATCAAACACTGGGTGAGGGCAAAGTCCCTTTTAACAGGAAGACCTCTGGCAGAGTATGGCTGAGGCAGTGGCGGCCATCTGCTGCAAACACAAAACATTGAAAAATGTCTTCTTACTCGTTGTTCTTGCTTTTATAACTCGGGCACACAGTATGAACCACTGAGGGGTTTTGAAGCACATGACGAGTGCAGAAGGGTCGTGATCAACATGAACAAACCACTAAAGCCAGCACTGCAGTTTCAGCTTTAATCATTTAAAGTGATGCTGCCTTTCTCTCCTGTTGCCAACAGCCTTATTTTATACAAAATCTTTTACTGAATTCTCAGTGGTCACATTGAGCCTTTGGTTGTTGTTTTATGGATTATTTATGTGTTATTTGTGACATGGCAGACTGATTCAGCTCACACATTTAGTGTGAACTAACACACTATACAAGAGTGTTTTGGTAGTAATTATTATTTGGATGGATCTTCTCAGAGTGCAGTCAATCTTTGTTCTTTAGATTGTGTAACATGAAAACAAGTAGAGATGTGAACACCAGGGCTGAAATGAGAAGTAGTTTTCATAGGTAATTAAGGTTCAGAACCTTCTGTTTTTATTTTTAGATTGGTTAAGCTGAAAAATAGTCACCAGTACAGTGTCCATTGACGTATACTCACCTCTTGCCCCTGCAGGCGGTCTATCTCTCAAGCTCAGATCCTCTACCAGATACATGGGAGGATCCTGCCCAGCATTTTAGCTGTTCCTAGGACTGTGCTCTTCTGGACAGAGCTCTTGGATGTTGTTCCTAGGATCTGCTGGAGCCACTCACCTAGCTTGGGAGTCACTGCACCTAGTGCTCCGATGACCACTGGGACCACTGTTACCTTCTCCCTCCACATCTTCTTGAGCTCTTCTCTGAGCCCTTGGTACTTCTTCAGCTTCAACTGTTCCTTGTTCAGAAGATGCCATCATTCGGTATCGCTACGTCTATCACTACGGCCATCTTCCTCTGCTTGTCTACCACTACTATATTCAGTTGGTTAGCCACCACCATTTTGTTGGTCTGTTTGTATCTGGAAGTCCCACAGTATCTTAGCTCAGTAATTTTCAACCACCCTAGGCGGGGTGTTCCATTTTGACCTCGTAACTTCCAGATGTTTTTGTATACAATGCTGACGACTTGGTTATGGCGTTTCATGTATGTCCTGCGTGCTAGCATCTTGCACCTTGCTGTTATGTGCTGGATTGTCTCCAGCCTGCACCTGGGGTCTTGCCTGGTGTGATAGACCCCAGCCTCTATGGATCTTGCACTCAGAGCTTGTTCCTGTGCTGCCATGATTTATGTCTGTGTGCTGTCTGTAGCCTTCATACCTTTTAAATAGTGATGATGATGGTTATAAAGAGATGAGGCAAAAAAAGAAGTACACTCTGCAGCAAAGTCATTCTAGCTTTTGTTCAGAGAGCACACACCTTCGTCATCGCTTACATCGGCATAAATCCTTATTTTATTGTTCGTTTCATCCTGTGTGCCCAAAGGCTGACACCACCTTAACAGTCACACCTCTTCTGTCCTTGCAGTGCGGCGATGATGATGACGGCAGAGAAGCTGCCAAGAAAACCTGCCATGTGTGTTTGTTTGTGGGTGTCTGTTCCTGCATGTGTGAACATCCAGTTAATTCAGCGTGCTCTTAAGCGCCACTTCAGGAGTGTGACACAGGTCACATGGCATACGCAGTCTCTCTTACTCACACACACACACACACACACACACACACACACACACACACACACACACACACACACACACACACACACACTGCATTAACTGGTACTCTTGCTTTTATATTAAGCATAAATTTTCTATGTCCCCTGTTTAGCTCACATCCTGCTTCATGCTCTGTGCAACACAAGTTATTAACAAACCCTTTGCTTAGATTCATGCTGCTACTAAGAATTGTCACATTCTGCACCAAGAGGACAGGAGTCTCTTTTCTCTTAAATGTGAGATTTAGTAACACAACGCCACATACTGCTCACTGTGATTCTTCTCACACACTCACTGCATAGTCAAAAGTATTGGATCCCTCTTTGAGTTCATGTGTTTTCAGTCGATTTGCGACAGGTGTCTAAAATCAAGCACCTATCCATGCAGCCTGTCTTTACACATAGTTGTGAAAGAACAGATCATTTTAAAGTCTGTGCCTTTTTCCAGAGAATTAAATCTTTGCATGGGTCATTTAAAACAAAAAATTAGCCCCCTTTCAGCTGCATTAGAGGCACTGGTATGTAACTTGCATTACATTTTGTGAAATTACAGAAATAATCACAAAAAGTCGGAAGATGCTTTTGGAAGAAATGGAAGAAATGACATATGATGATGTCCTGTACCTGATTTTTGTGTTAACTGTTAGTCACAAGATAAACCAGTAAAAATGCATGTGCAGGGAAATGAAAACTGCCTTAGATATTATACCGTTGAGCTTAGAATAAGCAGGAGAGTATGGTTTTGTGTGTGTAGAGTTTGCAATGTCCGCTGTGTGGGTTTTCTCTGATGTCCCACCACTGAAAACCTGCTACATTAATGTTTTATATATCGACGCTGCACACTCTTAACATCACTAGTTTCACTTCCTTATTTCCTTTGTTTTTTCTTACCGGAATAATGGCTAGATTTCTTCTTGCAACTAACTCCTTGTGGTAACAGTGGGTACCCTGAGAGGTTAGCTCCTCATGTTGCCAAAGCAAGTGAAATTCAGTTGTACTGAAATCACTTACCGGATCTGTGACCGCAGTCAGCCTTTGCCTGATCAGTTTATGGTCTTGTTGATAGTTTCAAGTCTTACCAAATACAACATGGTGTTGGTTTTATAAATCATGGTCCTACTTGAAGTTCTTTTTAACTAGTTGCTGCTATTTGAGTGTGGGTTGTTTGTCATTCAGTTCTGTCCTTTGCTCATCAAGATTTTGAAGGCTAGATTAAAGACGGTACAAAAAAACACAATTTACTGAATAACTGTTAGTTATGTAAGTTCTACTTGTGTTATCAAATTGTAATTTTCATCAGTGAATTGTCCTTTTTTAAGCTCTGCTTAGGACTGATTTTCAAAGACACCAGTTTGAGGGTAAAGACTGTAGTTGGAGTTGGGTCGTGGTGTTTCCCGCTCTCTTGTCCGATTCAGCTCCGCCCAAAGAGGAAGTTTTCTGGTGAGCGGTTGAGATGTACCTAATTCCAGTCTGCGACTTTGGTTTTTCAAACGTAGATGTTTTTTTATATACCGTATGACATTGCCAGACTCCTCCGTCTTTATCATTTGCATTTTGACATGCCCAGTTGTTTCACTTCCTCCTGAGTGTACAGTAAACCCCTTGAGGAAGCTGGGTTTATGGGTGTGTCTGGGGGGATACAACAGCGGTGACATGCAAACAGACAATGTGCTGCCTGACCACGCATGCATGTCAGTTAAACTGTGCATTGTAGCATGAGAAGATACCCACTCACAATTAATTTTTTGGTAATTATTTCAATTATGCATGTATGTGTTCATACATGTTGCTGTTGGAGTCTGTTTTGGTTAATTGGGAGTGGGTTGAAATGTAGAAAACCACACAGACACACACATTTCTTTGTGCGTGTGTGTGTGTGTGTGTGTGTGTGTGTGTGTGTGTGTGTGTGTGTGTGTGTGTGTGTGTGTAAAATCCCATTTGTAAAACAAAAAACGTTCTGAGTTTTGATCATCAACACGACTTACAGACAGTGAATTTTGTAGTATACATAAGTTTTGTTAATCTCGATTTGTTTATTGCTGTTTTTCTGCAGGAACCACACAACAGTTCGAAAGTGAGAAGTGAAAAAGCGTGAGGACTTGGAAGTAAATCGAAGGAACCTGAAAATACGACAGTTCTGAAAAAGAAAAACAGTCAACGATAAAAAGATGGGGCGAAAGAAGATCCAGATAGCACGGATTATGGATGAACGGAACAGACATGTAAGTGATGTAAGACTCTGACTAGCACTTATTTCACAGTGTGCTTCCAGTTTATTATTTTAATCACTGAGATATGAAAGAACAGAATCTTATGAGGTACACTTTCGCAAGTTTAAATTCAATTCAATTAACCACTCAGCCTCCATGCTGCCTTGTTGCAGGCAAAGGATAAAGTAAGGAGCTGCACCGGGCCAAGTATAAGCTGAAGAAGGATTATTTGAATTGAATTGAGCTGAAAATGAGTATAAAACATCTCCTTTAAAGTACTTAAAGAGTTTTTTTTATATTTACCAAACAGTTTTTCTGGCTCAGCCTCTGAACTTAGGACTCATCTTCTTCCTGTGGTTCCCCCTCAGTCTTTCCCCTGTTTATTCTCACCACAGTGTATTTATAGAACAAGTTCATTAAGGGTACATTTTTAGCTCCACTTGAAAACTTCACAACTCGAACTGAAGTGTTTTCATGTCAGTTTCCAAAGTGCGCATTGTTTAAAATAAAAAATAACCTTAATAATTCACGAAGGAAAAGCTGCTGCATTTAAGTAAAAATAAAAAATTAAAGGATAGGATCAAATCAAACAAAAAGATCATACAGCAGAAAGAGGAATTATACAAATTGATGAGCTCATTAAGAAAGGAGCTTCTGTGACATGCAATGAAACATTTATTCATGATTACTCTGAGCAAGAACCCTGTGCAGAGGGATGTCTGTGTTTAGGTGAACACATGAAACGCTGCTGTATATACATGTTCACGCTCTTTCTTTCGCTTGCTTTCACTCAAGTACAACACAAACCAAGAACACTTAAAACAGACAAGCTAGCAAAACCATGTCATGTGACGCCCACAAACACGACTGTGTGATTGTGTGTGAGAATCATTTCAAAATGTGCCAGCACCATCTAGCTCATGGCAAAATAACAACTGTGTTATAACTACTGATTGTAAATAGGTGCACTGACACACACGGGCGCAAACACACACACATATCTTTTCTGGGGGAGTGGTTCCTTTCTTCCTGTTATGACAGGAAATGCAGGCACATGTGCTTCCTGACCCCCCTGACAGGGCAGAACTGACCTCCCAGTCCTTCCCTGGTCTGTACCAAGGTATACCAGTGCCTCTTTGTGTGCAGGCTTGTGGTGTGAACACAGTAAAAGTATGTGTACTTGGTCATATTGATGACAATTATTCATACTGAAAAAAAATAACATTTCCTTTTTTATGTCAGTGGCTCAGTTTATGATGGCTAACATGTGTGGAAAATAGCAGCAAGCACCAGCGATTGCTGACCTGACACACTTGTACTCTTTGTAGTGCAAATGCAAGCTGATTTGCAACCCACCTCCACCCAAGCTACCAAGTTGTTGAGATAATCTTGTTATCCTGATATTTATTTATTTATTTTTTACTTTTCTATGCTTTATTCCTGTCTTCTCTGCCCCTCTCTGACTCTGATTTTAACCATATTTTCAGCATCAAATCATTGGAACATACATTTATCAGCACAGTGTGAAAGGCAATAATGTTACTTATTATAAACATTTGGCCTTCACTTGCCTATCCCGTTGACCGAGCAAGATTCTTGGTAGTTGTTATGTGTTTTTGAAGACAATATAAAATAATTTGTTGTAATACCTTTGACAGTAACCTAGCCACAGAAACCTGTAATTGTTTAAGCTGGACATTTTATCAGTTTCGTCTTTGACTGCTGACACCAATAGTTAGCATGGAGTTAGGAAGGATAAAAACATTATGCCTTTATCTTATATGCTTTTATTCTATAGCCTATGCTTTCATACTGAGATTCTTCTGGTGGCACACTGTACTTCAGATGTTCTGTTATTTTGTCAGGGCCACATGCAATATCTCAGCAGCAGTTTACACCTGTTCACAACCTTTATGGCTTTCCATAATTGATGAAGATGATTCTGTTGCATACCTAAATCCATATATATGACCATGTAAGTTATATATAATATGTCATAGGGTGACGATTTGCAAAATGGTAGATGGACTCATTAATAACTAGACATTTCACGGTTCTCCTTTTACCTTCCTTTCTTCCAGGTGACTTTCACTAAGCGTAAATTTGGCCTAATGAAGAAAGCTTATGAGCTCAGTGTGTTGTGCGACTGTGAGATTGCACTGATCATCTTCAACAGCACCAACAAGCTGTTTCAGTATGCCAGCACAGACATGGACAAAGTTCTGCTGAAATACACCGAATACAATGAACCACACGAGAGCAGGACCAACTCCGACATTGTGGATGTAAGTAAAACACACACACGTTCAACATGTATAAGCTGTTGACTTTGGTCTTTTCAGTTTCCTGATTGAGCAAAAAGAATTCTGAGAAACCATCCATTAATCTTTTTTATACTATTCTTACTTATTCTATTTGATGTGGACACCCTGTCACATCAAGACTACTTTCTCCCAACTAGCTGCCCCTCATATCAGAATTTCAGGAGCGGGACCACGCCTCCAAACATGCTCCCTCTGGCTCTCATCTATTTATGTTCCCCCAGTTCTACAAGCTGTTCATTCTCGTTTACGTCCCTCCCCTTTTCAGTTCTTTAACTTCTTTACTTTTATTTAGTACGTGGGGATCTTCCAGGCCCAGGAGCCACCGCCAGTCCCCTTCGAGGCCTTCCCCAAACCGCAGCTCAATTCATGTTTAAGCCATTCGCCTTTATCTACTAAAACACTGTCAAACCTAAAATGAGGACGTGGGCCCAGCAAGTTAAAGAGCAGTTTTGAACAACTGGTGGGTGGAGCTTATGTCCTCACAGTCAGTGTTGTGTAGCTAAAACTCTTTCTGTATAGTTTATTAATCGGAACTATGATGCTTTGAGGATCTGACCTCACTGTGCAAATGTGTGTGTGACCTACTGTATAACATTTCAGCAACACACAGTACTAAAGTTTGTGCTGGACTGAACCTTGTTCTGCCTAATCTTAATAGTCACAGTATTAGGAAAAGAGCACAATAGGACCTGCCTCTGCAGACACATGCAAACACACACTCTGTGGAAACACGCGCCCACGTTTTGGACACTTGCTAAGAACACCATGACACCAAGGTCAAATCTAAGCTGTAAGATGTCAGAATCCAGGCAGTTCTGAATGAAACATGTGACATATTGCTAAACAACAGATTATGTTTAGGAAATGATGAGGAAGATGACTCAGACAATTAAATGTAAACAGCCAAGGTTTGTTCTCATAAGCAGGACTATCCTGTTGAGACGAGAAGGCAGAGGACTGTGTTGATGCCGTTCTCTGCTCTCTGCCTGCACGTGGACACACCGTATGCGTGCATCACCTGAGCTTTTCCCCCACATTGCCGACCACATGACCTTTCGGGCAACCCCATCAGAGCCAGCTTTACGCACTATGTAATCCTCTGTAATCTACTACAATCCTGTTTAGCTCATTACTATAATCTATACCTGCAGTCCCTTCATCTCTGTGCTGTAAAGACACAGTTTGAACAGCAGCGTTATTTACTGCTCACTGCTGTCGCTGCCACTGTAACCTCTGTACAACTTATCCTCCCTCGCTACCGTCCAGCTTTCTTTTCCTGTGTGTGTGCACACTTTTTCTTTTGCCTAGCCATGGCGTTTTTGTTAGTTTCCTAACCTTCGTAAAATTGTAGTGGAAAGGAGTGATGAATGAGTGGATCATTTTGATAAAGCCAGTGGAGTTTTTCTTCTCTGGACTCATTTTAATTCCAGCTCTGTATGTAAGGGTGCCATTGTTAATTTGTTTTGCCAAATGAAATGGACTGAGACTCTAACTTAGCACTCAAGCACTTTTTACTTGAAGCCTCGCCCAGTGACACAAGTGCTTTTCTCAATACCTAAGCATCTTATCTGCACACACACTTCGATGGATGCTGCAAATTCATTCTAGTCTTGAAAAAGCCCATGATGAGTGGATGGAAACCTTTGAGCACAACTGTAAATTTGTGCCCCATAATCTATGAAAGACGGACCTTTTTTTTTTTTTTTTTTTTTTACTTTTTTAAATGTATTATGATACAGTGCTATAGTGAATTGCCATACACCCTGAGCTGTGGCTGCATGCTCAGGCATGCAGTCTGAGAAGAAAGCTCTCACTTTAGCTGTCATACAAATAGCCTCACATTTGATTATTTGGTTTATCGAAGAGTTCATGCTCCACTCACTGACTGCAAGCTTTCTCTGATCATTGTATTGTGTGAGCCTGGGGTGAATGTCCTTCACTTCTGTGAAGATCGTGATATTGTGTTAGCACACATCTGAATGCTTCAGTGCAGCAAACTGGCAAAAGTTCAGCTTTTCTGGAGGTGCACACATTCACTGATGATCAGTTAATCAAGTGAATTTGATTAGCAGCACCTGGCTGCTAGCTTCTCTCTTAATTCCTGTGGAAGCAGTAAGATTGAGTAAGGAAGCAGTTGAATGTCCTGTGGAGACTATTTTTCATGTAACTCCATGTCATGCTATAAATTATAGATATTAAAGACTAGACTTGACCACCATAACATCATCTATTGCATTTTTGACTGTTCAATATGAAGGCTTGGTATGTTTAGGTCTGTCTCAGGGTTGATTTTTATTATTTATTTACCTTTTTTAGCATAGGACTGATTATTTTTGCCAGGTTCATAAGCTAACATGCCAGGAAGTGTAGAAATGAACTTAACCCAGACTTCTTGGTCAGTCTATACCACACAGTAACCATATCTTTTGTGTCCTAATCCCTTTACAAATGCCCAAAAAGGGACCAACAGCACAAACAAAGGACTAGTATTCAAATGTGTCAGTTATGTAAAAAACATTCACCCACAGCTGTTATTAAGTGCAGAGTATCTTTAAAGACCAAGAGGATTTTTTTAGTTCAATTTTATTTATATAGCACCAAATGACAACAACAGTTACCTCAAGGCTCTTTATATTGTAAGGTCAAGACCCTACAACGATACGAAGAAAACAGAGAAAAACCCAACAATCACATCACTCCCTATGAGCGAAACGCTTATTTATGTACTGGAAAAACTGAGTTGGATGGGGAATGAAGTGTGAGTTCTAGATGATAGTATGTCCACAGAGATGTGAAAAGACTCCGCCAATGAAATATCTGGCAGGCAGGAATTTAGTAGAAGAGAGGCTCCTTTGTTTTGGTTATCTTTTTTTGTTCTCATGTGCTTGTTTGTGTGTGTACAGGCTACTGGCCAGATAACTATCAGCTTATTGTTTTGTGTTCATTTAGACTGGGAACATTGCTGCTATTTATAAGTCTGCATTCCTCACTTTTACTCTGTTAACCTTCTTTTGCTTTAGCCCGCTGTGTGTGTTTGTGCGTGCGTGTGTGTGTTAAACTGTGGATCCGTGCCGTGTTCTGATTAGAAACAGATGAAACCTACACTCACATATGCTTGCGGAGTGAGTCCAGTTCCTTTGTGTTGGCTGAGATCCCTCCCTGCTAAATGGCTGGAAACCGGTAGTGGTCTAAAAATAGCCCAGAACACAGCTAAGAATAGCCATGACGGGCAGTGAGTGTGTGATTGTGTGTGTGTGTGTGTGTGTGTGTGTGTGTGTGTGTGTGTGTGTGTGTGTGTGTGTGTGTGTGTGTGTGTGTGAACCACAGGAGGAAAATAAAGAATAGGAAAAGAAGCAACTTCAGACTGAGTAACCACATTGAAGTTCCCCACAACCTCCTTCTCTTCCCTCCTTCCTTTTCCCCTCTCTGTCCAGTCCAGCACATACCTAACGAGAGGAAGTCAAGGACTTCATGTAAAAGTGTGTCCGATATTTATATATACACAATGAGATGTCCTTTTTTATTTCTCATTTAGCAGTGGAGGAAAAGATTAGATCCATAACTAAATATAACAGCAGCATTGCAGAAGCACTCTTGTGAGTTAAAACTAATACAGAAATACTGAAAATACCACATTAACAGTAGAGCGAAACTAATGTTACACTACTGTCTCACTTCTTTAGTGTTGTGGATGGAAATCTGTGTGCTGTTAATGTAGTTAAAAAATAATCACACATATAAACATTTAGATGTGTGATTACGGTTTCATGGACAGGTGTGGACTGTTTTTAGTTTTTCGTGGCAAATTAAGGGTCAGAAATTTTTTCCAGGTCCTTAGTTATGTTACATCCTTTAAAGGAAATGATCCCCTGGGCAGCATTGGGGTGTGGTCTGTAGCAAGATGGTTCTGGGTTCGAGTCCACCAGCTGGCTTGGGGCCTTTTTGTGTGGATTTCATGTTCTCCCTGTGCCTGCATGGGTTCTCTCCAGGTATTCTGGCTTCCTCCCCAGTAACGTGGTCAATTAACATGGTCAGTGAATGCTTATATGTCCCTCTTTGTTAAACAAAGTGGGTTGGAGACCTGTTAAGGGTGTTCTCTGCATAGGTGGCAGTAGGATGGACCTCTCAGTGTGTGGTCTAAAAAGGTATTGCTGCATCACTGAGCTGAAAAAAAAAGCAGACCTATCAGACAGAGCAGAAACTTTGGAGGTGATGAAAGGGACATTCTTCAAAAGAAAGGTAGTCAGACATACCTTTCATGAGCAACATTACACAACATCTGATTCTACAATTAATATAGAAACCGTCATAAAGGGGACAAAACTGCTTAATGATATATGAACTTTTCCAGTACTACAGAATCATGTTGGAGTTTTTCCCATCCTCTACAAACTGTCATTCACCAACCTCAGTCAGAAGTAATAGGTTTACAGCTGATAGCTACATAGAAGCTATTTCTTAAGGAAATCATGAGGAAATTTTCAGAGAAATGCGTAGAAAGTTTGGGATCCATAACTTGAATGTTTACAGTTGTTTCTTGTGTCTTTGTAAATAATGTTGGTCTAATTTTGGACAAAACTGCAATCTGCTGCCTGCGATGGTGTAAATGTTGCATGTCATGTTCCTTGGCGCATGCTCACTTTCAGAGCAACTGCGCACACACACTGACGCTCACATAGATTTAAAGTATCGTCTGATGTTAAAGAGAAGGAGACCGCTCACGAAAAGAGATGCCAATGGAGCAAGTGAAGCCAAAAAGAGAAAACAAAATGGATGGAAAAGCAATGAATGGTGGAGTTGGGTGGGAGACGGGCAGCTGATTTGATATTATGGGATCTCCCTTTCCCTCTTTCCTCGTCAGCTGTCTCCCCCTAAGTTGCAAATGCCAAAGCAGGAATCTGTTCCAGCCACCTGCCGTTACACATATTCAGCCCTGACAAACACACACTCCTCATCAGTGGTTGGAAATAACTAAGACCTCAGGACATGTACTTATGTATTTGCATTATTATGTGAAGACTGTGATATCGCTTACTGTCCAAATATCTGGTTACTTTGGAGCAGTCAGGGATCAAACCACCAACCTTCTGCTCTACCTCGTGAGCTACAGCCACCCCCAAATAATGCTTTTGAATTTCATTAAAACACAACAAGACTAAAGATGTAATTTAATGCTCTTTGTATTCAGACATATTTTGTACAAAGAACCTAAGAACCTTGCACCTGATTTAACAGCACTGTCTGACAACACCAGCTCACACCACTTAATGAATGTGCTGTGATCTTGGCTATATTTACAAATGATCACTGAGCGACAAAGTTAGACACAACAGAGTGACTCTCAAACAGGGCCTAGCTTTGGTGTGGGCACAGCTGCTGCCCAGAGAGAGAGCTGGAGGTCAATGAGGGCAAGAGTTCTGCTATAGAGCAGTACTCTCCATAGATATTTCACTAGGTGCCTTAAAAGAAAGGCACCTAATGCTGTATAAATGAAATAGAATTGAACTCTAATGAATGTTAGCTGAATATTTGCGTGCGATTCTATCAGTCTCACCACTGGCAGCTAAATTTCCCCACTACCTTTTACAAGTAATTGACTGATTGAAAACCACCAGTTAAGTTTCCTCCATTCAGTTTATACAGTAAGAAGCAATGATGTGTATTGCAGTACCTAGAAGTATATGAATCTGTAACACATTAGCTTCGTCTCGGCAAACTACAACACTAGTCCCTTGGAAGAATTTAGTGTATACTGTGTACTTGTATGTTACAACTTGAATTGCTTTTTCTTAAGTATCTTATTAGATGGATGCAGTAGAGATGGACAGGATATATGGGAAACAAATAGGATTCAGTCAGATACGCTATGGAAAGATGAGTTGGATGGAATTTTGTAAGGTAGATCTTACAATAATACAACAGAGAAAACCCCAACAATCATAAGACCCCCTCTATGAGTTAGCGCGTTGGCAACAGCGGGAAGGAAAAACTCTCTTTTAACAGGAAGAAACCTCCAGCAGAACCAGGGTCAGGGAGTGGCGGCCATCTGCCGTGACAGGGGTGGGTGAGGGGAGGAAGACGGGACAAAAGACATGCTGTGGATTGGAGGTGGGTTTCAAAGCAGCTGTTATGTGCAGCAACTGTAGGCAAAGCAAAGCAGCTTAAATGATGTGCATAGATTTGTCTGCCGGATGGGTGAAAGTGAGCGGGTGAAGTTGCCTGGCTGCAGTTAAAGCTTGACTGCATGGCTGCTGATGTAGCTGACAAACAGCTACAGATAGGTTTCTGTTAAAGAAAAGAAGCTGCAGACTGAACTACTTGTGAGGCTTGTTAGCAGATTTGGCTGCTTGGTTGTGGAACCTTTTAAAATCCTGGAAAAGTTTTTTGTTTTCTTGTCAGTGATTGTCTCTTAACAACAATCGCCTCATCTTGCACACTCTCCCCATGATCACTTATTCTAATTTTCCGAGAGAGAGAGAGAGAGCGAAAGAAACTGTGTGTGTTGTCTTTTTCTTGATCTTTGTGAACATTTTATCCACATAACCCTGATGCTGTAACCTCAGAGGCTAATTGTACAGATGATTGTGCAGACTGCCAATTACTCATCAGGTTATCGTCATTATTATAGAGGTAATTTTTCCTGTGATAATTACTGAGATTAATTTATCTCTCAGCCCTAATTACAATTTTGTTTTTCTTCTATCCTCTCAAATGAATCATTTCACAATCGCTTTGGAGTTGGGTCAAACCTAAATTTGAAACCAGCAGACTAAGACTAACTTTAATGCTTAAACACTGTTTACAGATGTAATACCAGTCATTAGGAGACCTCTACTTTACCTTAAATTCACATTTTATTGCATAAACACGTGAAGTATTTTTACAGTTTGCTCCTTTAATAAGTTAATAAGTAAAATGTTTCCACCTGACTTCCTTGCATTCAGTCTTTATTTCCACTAAAAAAGCAAAGTGAGGCGTAATGTAGTAGCACTGTGTGCTCTGTGTGTATTTGATGAGGGAAAAGTAGGCTAGTGGAGTCAGTTTTATGTTTTAATAGAGCAGCCAGATTGACAAATTGCAAGGGAGTGACGAGGAACACTGCGGAGCACAGTGGCAAAAAATAACCTTCTACGGCCATCCTTCCAGTAGCCACACTGGTATTGGTGGAAGCTGCCTCACCCCTCCCCTCACTGCAGACCCTAACCCCCCCTCCCTTTTAAAGCACAACAGGTGTACATGACTGGGATGAGTGGGATAGCTGCTCCAACAGTCATATTTGTATGTCTGTGTTTGAAAGAGGCACTGCCATGCTCATACGGTGACAGACTGGACTAACGGGCTGTGAAGCGCTGAAGCAGGCCACCAAGACCCAAACCACACACATGTACAAACAGACGCACACACACTCACATCACCATCATCATTATCATCCAATATCTGTGTAAGAGAAGAGATTTCCCAATATTCACATGAAGCATCTGACCTTTGAGACACACACACAAATTAAATTCTGTTTATTCTTCACACATAACATGAGTATAAAAATTCAGAGACCTTTTTGTGAATGCTGTCACATGCTGGTGAAACGAGTATGTTGGGTTTGATTGTACCACTTGCATTTTACACTGCTGTCTGGCTTATAGAAGTCAGTTTGGAACCTCACTGGTGGGATAGCTGCTCATTTATCGCCCTCTTGTGGTTGGAAATGTTTGTTCTAAGTTCGACCTCTTCATTAGAAGAAGAGTCCTGGTGAAAGATCAAAACTTTCTCAGAGCAGACTAACTAACCACACAACCAGGGCCTTTAATTCATAAAAATCATATTTAGATTGCATGTTTTATAGTTTTATAGAGCTACTAATTGTAGTAGTCACAAGTAGCAGTGCAGTGCCAGTCCGATGCCTGTATAAACGGAGAGGCTACCATCAGGAATGGTAGTCATTGTTAGT
The DNA here is from genome assembly GCF_057382275.1 of Copadichromis virginalis. Classification (NCBI taxonomy): domain Eukaryota; kingdom Metazoa; phylum Chordata; class Actinopteri; order Cichliformes; family Cichlidae; genus Copadichromis; species Copadichromis virginalis. The sequence goes on from NC_140624.1 coordinate 62,880,250, forward strand.
TTGAATATGTGGGTCATCAAGAATGAGATTTCCATTCCAGATTCTTCTGGACCGGATAACAATTACTGCCTCTGATGCTGTTGGCCAACATGGTGCTGGTGGAAACTGTACTACTGCTGGCTGAATACATAGCAACAGAAATAGAGGGAGGTGTGTTAGGAGGCAGCGAGAGGGAAAGAAAGGCAGGGGTGTGGAGTTGAGAGTAGGGACTATGGCTGCTAAAGGGAAAGCTGATATGATGGAGAGAAGGATGGTCGATTTTGACTTTGGACATCAAGACGACTAAGGAAGTGAAGGCAGACGTAAGGATTTAAACGATTTAAGTCAAAAAAGGAAGAATTATGCACTTAGTTCAGGGAGGAATTGAGAAAGGCTCTGGGTGGTAGGGCAGACTTACCAAATGACTGGAAAAGTACAGTTGAGGGAAACTGCCAGAAGGTGTTTGGTGTATCAGGACAGAGCAAAGACAATGAGGAATGTTGTTGGAATGAGGAAGTTTTAGCAAAGGAAAAGTGCGATAGCCATAAAGAGAAATAAAGTAGACAGGAGTGCTGGGAGGCTAGATGTACAGCAGAGAGAAGGGAAGCAACAAAAAGGCTTATAGTGAGTATGGAGGAAAGTTAGCAAATGAAGAAGAGTTGGATGAAGATTTGGTCCAGGTGACATACCTGTGCAGTTATGCAGATGTGTGGGAGAGAGGGTAATGGACTTTTAGACCAGACTGTTTAACACAAGAGGGTGGACAAGCTTAGAAATGAGGACATCAGAGGGACAGCTCAGGTTGAGGGATGTGGAGACAAAGTTAGAGAGGTGAACCTGAGATGAGGTTTAGGCCATGTGCAGAGGAGAGATAGTGGACACACTTTACAAAAAATGTTGAAGATGGAGCTGCCGGGCAGGAGGAAAAGAGGAAGGTCTCAGAGAAGATCCGTGGATGTAGTACATACAGTAAAGTCACCCTGCTGTGTTTGACTCTTTTGTTTGTCTTCTTTTATCCAGACCCTGCGAAAGAAGGGTTTAAACGGCTGTGAAAGCCCTGACATCGAGGCTGATGACTCTGCTGGCCAGAGCCCAGAGTTGGACGATAAATACCGGAAAATCAATGAAGACATTGACCTGATGATCAACCGACAGAGAATCTGTGTATGTTCACACCTGCTCTTTTTGATGCATAGCGTTGTTTTAAGCAGCTTCGTGTTTCCTTACCAGTGACGACTGGCTTTGTTTGTTTTATGTGCAGGGTCTGCCCTCCAACTATGACATGGGTATATCCATCCCAGGCAGTAATCAGGGTGGGCTGCTCTACTCCCATCAGGGCATAGGGGGCAGTCTAGGTAACCATAGCCTGCTGCCCATCTCTCACTCATCTCTGCAAAGAAACAGCATGTCGCCTCAAAGTCCTTCCAGCACAGGAAATGCAGGTATGTTTGTGGTCAGTAGCTTTTTCTTCAGTCCTCATCAAAGACCTTATTAAATGTTCAGCTGTTTTGGACTGTAACACAGCTAGAGCTCAAAATGGGCCTTTGGGCAAATAAGCAGGCTGGTCCACACCTAGCAAATACTCGGTGTTAACCTACCTAGCACGTGTTTTCCTGTTTTTTGTCTTCTATTTAAAAATCTTTTCACAATCCTGCTGATTTTCCTTTCATAGACAGCCTGACGCGCTGCAGTGTTTCCAGATTTTCTATATGAGAAAAAAAAACAGTATTGGCCAACATTTGGTCCAGCAGTGACAAAAAGGTGTAGCAGTCAGGCATTAATGGCATTTTAGACTTAAGAATACAACTTAAAAAGTGACTCAGCCGTGAGTGTTTTCCTACTTTTTTCTATGATAATGACAATCAATAGATATGCTAAGGCCATAACAGGATCATTTTCCCAGTAATCTTTCTATTGTGGGTTTGCGTTAACTTTGCATTTCCTAACACGGTTAGTAAAACTACAATTTTGCCAGCTGTGTTAGGTTCTCTTGAATCGTCTTTTTCTTTAGTAGTAATTTATTGGGAGCCCTATATAGTATGTTCATTTGAATAATTATTATTCTTAAGAATGAAGACAATCTCTGCATATCAGGTTTGGAATAACAGCTGAGCTCTACATGATAAATAGTTTGCAAAGGTTCCTGATCAAGAATCTAACACCCAAAGTATTATGGCGTTGTATAATAAAAATGAACAACAAAACCCAGATTGTATACTCATTTGATGTGTGTGTTTCTGTCTGTAGGACTGATGGGTTCAGAGCTGTCGAGCACTATTTTGTCAAGTGTGGGTAAGAACGCAACTCTGTCTTATTTCTTTATATATATCTCTATCACTCTCTTTGTATAGATAGATCTTCGTCATAACAGAGTAAACTGAACACTGTCTTTAGGTCACCTAAATATTAAATGACATAAACGTGTGAAAAGTCAGATAGCAGAGCAGCCATAACTACAAATGTAGATGATGTTTTACATAACAGTCGGTTTTAGGCACTGAAAGAACAGCCAGTTCTTGAGGGGCTTCATCTACATTCCTCCACTCCGTCAGTTGTTGCTGCTGTGGTGAACATGATAGTGTAGTCTTCTAGTGGAAACAGGTAAAATGTGAGTGTAGTGGATCCAGCACTGCTGATTAGGGCATCATTATGTATATGTTTGCGCCACCTTGTGCTCAGTATGAGAAGAAATATGCCTGCTCTAAACAGTAGGTGTTACCAGTGGTAAATGTCATCAGGGCACTGACTGCAGCAGCATTTCCTTAATACAGTTTTAGTTGCTAGAGATGCACTATAGCGCCTCCTGGAGGGCAAGGAGTACATAAGCTCAAATACTCTGTTTTTAAGGGCTGAGTAAATCAGGGTGATGATAGGTAAATCCTGTGCTGTAAATCTCCTCTCTCTTAAAAGTCCAGCTGAAAACACACCATCCTCTTTCAGGCTCTTCTCACACACTAGGATCTTGACAAGATCAAAACTGGTAGCACGTGGTTGGGTGTGCAACTTTTTTTTTTAACCTGGAACCCTTTGGTTGCTAAGATATAGAACATCCATTGATGAAATATCTTGCAAGCACCTCAACAGCTTACTGCTGCTAGACCCACAATTAAAAAAGGTGCTTCTCAGAGTGTCATTTTTCATTTCATTTGGTAATTTGAGGACATGCATGAAGAAAACTGTAGCGATAATGTCTCTTCTTGCTATTTAGCACTCGTGTAAGTCTCCTCCCCTGTGATTGGACAGCTAGGTATCTCCCCTGTATCCAGTTCAGATGAGGAATAAAGCAGTACATTGGGAGTCTGTCATTGCTCATTGTTCAGCTGCTTAAACTCTAAAATATAAAATTCATTTCTGAGACAGACAATCTTCCCTCTCTGGTTATTGACTTCAGCTAGAGTTTGCAGTTATAAAACTTTGAGTGGATGGGCACGTTTTCAGACTTTTTCATTGGAGTGATGCACTTTGAACTTTCTCCCCAGATGTTCCGTTAAAGAGTGCTCCAGTAGCATTCAATCAACTATACATCTGCAGATACTGAAGTTAAAGACACTTTTACCAGCCTCACACTAGAAAAAGGGAAGATTCACCTATTTTATGTAAAAATGGTGTCGCACGAAATCTTAGAACATCCTGCTGAAGTGGTTGGTCAGAATCAGAAGTTTGAAAACAGCAATGATAAATATACTTCCATGAAATATAGGCACAAATAAAAATGGGTTTGGGGTACAGTAGTGATTTTGTAGTCATTTGTAATGAGAGATACCTTTTTAAAACTTTGCCCGACCAGGAAACGACAGCTACAGCAACCACTGCACCTCCCCTGGACTGCTGTCTCCAGGAGGCGCCCCCAAGAACATGCAGGATAAAAGTCCTTCAATGAACATGAGCCGTAAACCTGACCTGCGAACACTGATGCCCCCTTCCAACAAGTGCAACAACATACCAGCTGTTGTAAGTGCTTCCTTCTGCTTAGTCTTTTGATTTGTTTGATTTCATAAGTTGATTTTTATGTGCGGACTCATTTGAGTTTGTGCTTTATTGCTGCCCTGCAGTGTGAGGACTTTGACCTGATGTTGGTAAGTAGCTCTGAAAAAAATCTGATCAGCAGAGAGAACCATACTTTTCATGTATGCCTCCTTCTGCTAGTTTATAGATGATATACAAGCTACAAATATGTGAAATTAGTGCCAATGTCATTTACATTATTACCTTAAGTAAGGGAACTATTTGTACTTTAGAGATATTTGAAAAATTCTGCCGCTGAAGTGATTTTAAGGAACCATGAAGAAAGGCTCCTGAAGATGAGCTTGAAAATTTAGGATCTCTAAAGGAGTTATTGGCATGACCAGGTCACCGTGAATACCAGCAAACGCTAGAAGTACCACTTGAGATTACTGATTTTCTAAAATGAGCAAATCATGATTACCAGGCATGGCAGATAACCATAAAATGCTGGCCCTGAATCAGCTGTCACTGTTTAGCTTGGTGACATCTTACCTTTTCTTTGCAGAACCAGAGAATAAATCACTCCCAGACAGCTCAGACCTTGTCAACCCCTGCTGTCACTCTCTCTGCCACCACTATCCCCAGTCAGGGGATGGGTGGGTACCAATCTACACTTTCCTCATCTTATGGCACAGGTGATTACAACAAAAGCACACTGCTGCTGGACTCCACAGGTTTCCTCGTCTTTGCTCAAGTTTCTCTTTTTGTCCATCTTCAGATTTCTCCCTCAGCAGTGACCTGCCATCGCTGTCCGGTTTTGGAGGTTCTGTTCTGGGATCAGTGAACTGGCAGCAACAGCAGATACAGAATCTACAACACTCAGCACTGGGACACATGGGGTAAGCAGCTGTGTATATTACCTTCAGGCCACAGGCCAAGCCTTAGAAAGAATTGTCCAGAATCAATGCAATAATTTCAGCTGTTAGTGTCCTGGTTTATCCAGCATACACTGGAAAAAATGAAAATTAAAAAAATAGTTAAATTAATAGTAATTGTTACTTAATTATTCAGAAATCCCCTTAAAATCAGACATTTCCACGGAGCCCAAGTGCAACATGATCACATTTCTGTAAATCAATGTTTCCATCCACTTGTATGTTCAATTGGAAACAGCAGCCAAAAACAAGAATCTTCATATTCTCACCAAAGAATTAAAACAAGCGTTTAATCGACATTTCCTCTAAAGACGTTCTTAAAATTTGCTTTGCTCTGAGTTTAAGATGCTGTTTCTCTTGCTTTGATCTTACAGGAATTTGTGCCAGAACTCAAACCTAAACCTCTCCTCTGGCCATCAAAACGTCCACATCAAGTCTGAGCCAGCCTCCCCTCCCAGAGACCGGATGGTTGGAACAGGACTTGAAGGAGGCATGACCACAGTTGGATACTCCACCACAGGCCGGGGGTCCCATGAACAAGGGCGTTCCCCTGGTGACAGCGTGTCCAGCTGTGGGAGCTCATATGAAGGCAGCGATGAGCGAGAGGATCACCATGGGAACGACAGCTTCCTCCTCCACCCCCTGTCCAGTCATGAGGAGCACCACAACCCATCAGTTAAACGGATGAGGCTATCAGAAGGGTGGACGGCATGATCAGAGCCTCTCTACAGCCGGGGGAGGAGTATTAGTAAAGTTACCGCATAGTGTTATTATTATTATTATTATTAACATCATATTCTTCTTGTACTGAGTGGGTGTGCTATATGTGTAACATGTACATGGGGGTGGGGCTGCTATGTGTGGATACAGTGATTGCTCAGCTGTATTTCCAGCATATACTCTTGGTAGACTTCACACTAATGACTGCTTGAAGTTCAGAACCAGTTTTCAGACATCGAGAAAGAAAAGGAAGAAAACTGTTTGACTTAAATCCAACTTTTTACAGTTTTCAGAGCTTCATATTGTCCAAGGAAGTTTTTATTCATTTATTCATTTGATAGTAAAAGTGAACCAGGCCAATCCCAACCAGAGCCAGATTCTAAAACATCCAAAAGCTTTAAATGAAAGAGTTCAGTCAAATTAAAGAAGTGCTCAGTGAGTTAGATGAGACTTTTGTCTGGGCCTAAAAGTATTCATAATCACTTCTTCTTACTGTTCCAAAGGCAGGTGTTCATATCATTCATTTCCCAATGTTGAGGTCAGTGAATATATGAATAATCCCAAAGAGTCAAGAAAAATGGATGTATTAGAGGAATGTAGGAGTGTAAAAAGAACAATATAAAAATTCTCCTGAAAAGGAAATACTTCAGTAAATCACAAATATGTGAAAAAAAATTAAAAACAACTAGTTTAAACTTCAACTAGTACAAAGAAAAAAGTAAGAAGGAAATATCCAACTGTTTTCATTCAGAAGTAAAAGCTTGAAATTGTTAAGAGTTTCTTTTCCCCCCCACCTTTTCTACAAACACTGTTGGTCCATGATATCATTCAGGAGCCAAACATATTGAAGCTGTCAGAGGGGCTGTTGGTGTACATGTATTGCTTGTTTTATGTGTGTGTGTTCATGTGTGTGGGTATAAGCAAATAACATATGTACATATGTGCTACTTATGAGCATATGTATGCAAAGCAACAAAAAGATCAAGGTGAGAAAATCTGGTACTCTGAATAGTGACTCTAATGGTGAATTTAATGTCAGGTGGCTAAATGGAGCATCAGTTCACTGCTGCAGGTACAACATATTTATGCACATAATCAATCACTCATGTAACCAGAACATATGGAAAGTAAAGTGTGGCGAAGAAAATGGGTTGAAAAAATGGGAGTATGAGTAAGTGCAGGAAGAGAAAGTGATGTCAAATCGTGAGAGGTTTCATTGTGAGGGAGAAGAAAGTGATCTGGAACAAGTTGGATAGAAAACAAGTTTCATTTATTGTGAAGACAATTTCAGAGCAAAAGGGGTGACTACAGTTAATTCAGACATGATACCAAAAACATCAGAAAACACTGAAGCAAAAAAAGCTGTGATTGGAAGTAACTAAGTAAGTAATTCTGACAATGACCCACCTCAAAGTATTTTAGTTAAAATGTCAGTCACACAGGCTACATATACACAAAATGATGTATATTAGCAGAAGGAAGCTAAAAGCTGTAGGAATTTTATTATTAATTAGAATTGTATCATTAATTATTATTATATAAATAATAAAACCAAAAGAAATGAGGAAATTACACCCAAATTCTGGTTCTAAATGTAGTTTGTAAAATTAAACAATAGATTTACTTACTTTCTTTTTAAAATGTTCAAATGTAAGTAATCTGAAGTGAAGTATAGTTCACAATTTGGTATCCAGTTTATAAAAAGACAATCTAAAAGTTGTTATTCCTAGGAAAACAAACGAGGTCGTGTGTGGAACCAGACAGCAGAGGGCGCTCGCGTGAGGCGACTGCAGCAATGAAACTGTTATTCGTGTCTTTGTAATTGATGCATGAAAGTTAGCATGTGCTGATAGCTTTGCAGGATTTAGCAGTCAGGGTGAGGATCCTAAAAGCCATATTGACTGGGACAAGTGATGCTTTGCTGCACAGAGTTTGTAGTGTAGTGTTTTTCAAACTAAACTTTGCTTGTTAGATCAGATTGATATTTTTGGATGTCTGCAGTCCCGTGTAATAACAACGATATAAAAAGCAGCAGCAGAATGCACACATGCACACCGTTTCCCATCAGATGTTCAGGGAGACGTTTGCTCTAAGGTAGAAAAAAGTTTGTTTAGCTGGTGTCAGACCCAACGTGATCTCACAGCGACAATCCGTCAGAGCACAAAGGACAAAGCTCCTGTTTTCCACTTACCACTTTCATCATTTTTAAATACTAGCAGTGGTGGAAGAAGTCCTCAGGACGGTTAAGTTCAAGCGAAGTACCAGCCAAAAATGTTACCCGTTAGACTGTCCACCATGGTTTAGTCTAGTCAAGGGCGTAGATTTGGCATGGACGGATGGGACAGTAAAGAAAGACATTGAGTTGTTGTGTGGGACACCAGTAGTCCATGTCTGTTGCTGTAACAGTAGTTCATGTTTAGAATAAGAAATCCCAGCTCACTGATTTGATAGAGGCAATAGTGCCTAAAATGTTGCATAATTTTGGTGAGAGATCTTTTACTTAGAGTAGTTTTATGGACAAAAACCACCAGGTCATTCAGTGTTCCCGTAGTGCTAATGTATCAGAGATGTTGGTGTACTATAACTGAAGTAATGTTAAGTCTTTAAAGTCATATTCTTTTATTGTCATGACTGTATTTGAAGCTATTTTTATTTTTGTATGATACCTGATTTATATGGAATATGGCTGAAGTAAACTAAAGCCTAAAATACTTAGTCATTTGTTTAATAATAATTTAACATTATATAATTCACATATAAAACTATGAATTGTAATTTTAAACGGTTTAAAAGCATGTAGAATAGCATATGTAGGCAAGTATATTTCTCCTTTTTTTTTTTATCAAGAAGCAAAGACAAAAAGGAAAAAAATAAGAAACAGGGCAGCGTTCAGTGGTTGAATCATCCGTCCCCACCAATGCCAAAACCAAATCTACGCCCTTGAGTCTAGTGCTTCCCATGGTCATTTTACAAGATTGTTCATGATTTTACCTTTTTATGTAACAGCAATAATAGAAGCACATGTGAATACATTTTAGGATTTGCCACCATATTTAGTAAAAAATGTACTAAGAACAAGAATTTTGTCCACCATACACTAAGTTTATCTTTGGATATAAAATCTTGCAAAATAAAGAACAAAACATACAGTTATGAAAAGTTAAAGTACTTGGCTACTTTCCAGTACCGCGTGTTTGTGTTTGTGTAACTCTACAAGTGTACATAAGTGACTGAGTTGTGCCTTGCATGTCAGCTGGGTCTGACGCCAGCCACAGACAGGCTGAAGGACTGCAGAGTGAAATCCACTTATTTTTAGTTTTTAATACTGAAGAGATGCTGGTGGCTGAGGCTTGTTCACATTTGAATATTTTGGTTTTAAAACTGTATATTTGGAGCTCAAACCCTCAGCCATCATCTCTACTGTAAATCCAGCGAATAAATTCTCTCACTGAAAATCCCTGTAGCTGTGATGGGATGAAGTGATGTCTGTTAACCAGGGCAGAGCCCAGATGTGTTCACTTCTGCACCCTTTTCCTTTTCATCAAGCTGGTCTTACTGTACCACAATGAAGTGAGAGCCAGGAGCTCATCCTTGGGCTTCAAGTGGAGTGGCTTGTGTACGGGTGGAGGTGAAGCTCACAAAACAGGGAGATGCAGTGTTGACATTGTGAAAGCCCCTCTGTATCTGTTTTCAGTTTGATTACTGCCTGTACCTGAAGCGCCCCAATGAAATAGTTTCATTTCCTCTTTTTGGTGACATCAGTGAATGTCCTCTGTACACTGGGGGAAATGTACACTTTTGGCTCTGTTATGCCATTGTTTCATGCACTAATGTTTCTAATAACTATTAAGTTAGATATTCAAAGAGATTGTTAGCGGCATAAGCTGGCCTTTGTCGCCAATTTGGAGACAATGAAAAACAAATTAAACACACTGTTGTTGCAGATGTACAGCAATTCCCTCACTCAGAAATGTGGTAGTATTTGTATTTTGCAAAAAAAAAAAAAAAAAAAAAAATATATATATATATATATATATATATTAAAATATATTGGTCTCTGTCTGATTTGTTATCATTGCCTCGTTTTAACAGGATTGTGTGAAGACAGATATACTGCAGTTTCAGTCAAAATGATGAACCCTACTGAGTATGTACAGTGGGGCAAACAAGTATTTAGTCAGCCACCGATTGTGCAAGTTCCCCCACTTAAAATGATGACAGAGGTCAGTAATTTGCACCAGAGGTACACTTCAACTGTGAGAGACAGAATGTGAAAAAAAAATCCATGAATTCACATGGTAGGATTTGTAAAGAATTTATTCGTAAATTAGGGTGGAAAATAAGTATTTGGTCACCTCAAACAAGGAAAATCTCTGGCTCTCACAGACCTGTAACGTCTTCTGTAAGACGCTTTTCTGTCCCCCACTCGTTACCTGTATGAATGGCACCTGTTTGAACTCATCATCTGTATGAAAGACACCTGTCCACAGCCTCAAACAGTCAGACTCCAAACTCCGCCATGGCCAAGACCAAAGAGCTTTCGAAGGACACCAGGAAAAGTATTGTAGACCTGCACCAGACTGGGAAGAGTGAATCTACAATAGGCAAGCAGCTTGGTGTGAAAAAATCAACTGTGGGAGCAATCATCAGAAAATGGAAGACATACAAGACCACTGATAATCTCCCTCGATCTGGGGCTCCACGCAAGATCTCATCCCGTGGGGTCAAAATGATCATGAGAACGGTGAGCAAAGATCCCAGAATCACACGGGGGGACCTGGTGAATGACCTGCAGAGAGCTGGGACCAAAGTAACAAAGGTCACCATCAGTAACACACTACAACGGCAGGGAATCAAATCCCGCAGTGCCAGACGTGTTCCGCTGCTGAAGCCAGTGCATGTCCAGGCCCGTCTGAAGTTTGCCAGAGAGCACATGGATGATACAGCAGAGGATTGGGAGAATGTCATGTGGTCAGATGAAACCAAAGTAGAACTTTTTGGTATAAACTCAACTCGTCGTGTTTGGAGGAAGAAGAATACTGAGTTGCATCCCAAGAACACCATACCTACTGTGAAGCATGGGGGTGGAAACATCATGCTATGGGGCTGTTTTTCTGCCAAGGGGACAGGACGACTGATCCGTGTTAAGGACAGAATGAATGGGGCCATGTATCGTGAGATTTTGAGCCAAAACCACCTTCCATCAGTGAGAACTTTGAAGATGAAACGAGGCTGGGTCTTCCAACATGACAATGATCCAAAACGCACCGCCCGGGCAACAAAGGAGTGGCTCCGTAAGAAGCATTTGAAAGTCCTGGAGTGGCCTAGCCAGTCTCCAGACCTCAACCCCATAGAAAATCTGTGGCGGGAGTTGAAAGTCCGTGTTGCTCGGCGACAGCCCCAAAACATCACTGCTCTCGAGAAGATCTGCATGGAGGAATGGGCCAAAATACCAGCTACTGTGTGTGCAAACCTGGTAAAGACCTATAGTAAACGTTTGACCTCTGTTATTGCCAACAAAGGTTATGTTACAAAGTATTGAGTTGTATTTTTGTTATTGACCAAATACTTATTTTCCACCCTGATTTACGAATAAATTCGTTACAAATCCTACCATGTGGATTCATGGATTATTTTTTCACATTCTGTCTCTCACAGTTGAAGTGTACCTCTGGTGCAAATTACTGACCTCTGTCATCATTTTAGGTGGGGGAACTTGCACAATCGGTGGCTGACTAAATACTTTTTTGCCCCACTGTATAGGTGTACACATCAATAATTTTTAAACTTTCACATACGCTCACATATAATAATATCAAAATGCATTAAAATGGTTTAGTGATGGCATAGTCTGACATTATTTTATTTATTAAATTTCAGTTCAATTTTATTTATATAACACCAAATCACAAGAGCAGTCACCTCAAGATGCTTTATGAGTAAGCACTGGGCGACAGTGGGAAAGATGGCTCCCTTTTAACAGGGTAACTCCACCATTCCTCACTGTGTTACTGGAGGCCAAGCTAAGTATGCATCTGGTTATGAGATCCAGATCCCACAAACAACAGAAAATAAATTTTGATTTGAGCTCTCGATTTTTGCTGCATTGCCCAAAATAAGCAAGAAGACTTTAGCTGATAAATAAGTTTTAGGGGGGGGGGGGGTTTCAAGGATTCAGCGAACACCTCCAGACTTGGAGATAAAGACTCTTCTCTTGTGATTCTCAAAGACTGGATTGAACTCATTTTACACTAGAAGCACAATCTGTGCTGTAGCCTGCTCTGCTCCAGTATCTTAGGACATTACCACATGTCAGTCACCGTACAAAGTTGTTCTTACTGACCACCTTTATCCTACTGTAACAGATTCTTGTTCTAATGGCAGTAATCTTTTTCTGGATGATGATTCCCATGAACAAATCCATTCATGCTCATCAGATCACAGCAGAGTTTAACAGCTATTGGAGCAAGGTGTTAGACATCCTCTCACCAACAACTGGTTGCAGGTGATGGCTGGCCCTCCCTGAGCCTGGTCCTGCCAGAGGTTTCTTACTGCTATTCCTTCCTTTATTATTGCAGGCTCTTTACCTTACAGCATAAAGTGCTTTGAGGTGAGTGTTTTTATAATTTGGTGCTTTATAAATAAAATTTGAATTGAATTGACGGTGCTGGGAATGAAGAATGTTGTTCAACCCTCACGCAGAGAAATGGAGAATTGCTGTGTAGGAGTTGGTCTCACAGCTGTAGCTCAGGAGGTAAGCAGTAAATGTACTCATCATAAGGTTGTTAGTCTTCCCTTTGTTTTTTCACTCACTAGTATTTATCTTCTTTATCTTTCTTCTTCTTCTTTATTCTTTATTTGTCACGTGCATAGTTATACAAGTATAACACACAGTGAAATGTAGCCTGACACGCTCCTCGACATGTGCAAAAATTGGGGGGGTGGGGGGGGGGGGGGTGTAGAGGATATCTGGATAAATATATGATAATTGCAAGTAATCCATACAGCACAAAGAAATCTTCATGTTTGTTTCAGCAGACTAACCACCAGTGGGCAGAAAAGACCGACAGCACTATAAACATTGGTTCTCATTTGTTAGGAATTACACCCTTTATTAGTCCAGTTTCAGTGGATATTTCTTGGTTTAAAAGCCAGTTTTACTAATTGTGTTTTTCATTTGTTACTAATCAAGTGTTTAAAGTCTTTGAATCCTTAAAAAGTATACATTTGATCTCTCCATGTACTCTGAGGCCTTATACAACTGAACTTAATATGACAGCGTGTGTGTGCAGATTAGAAAAGCCTGCGTACCTTCACCACTTCTCCCAGATCTCTAATGCAATCATAGATTGCTTTAACTCTGCATTTATTCACTTACCTGTAAATATACCTGTTTAATCTTTCCCAGTACTTAGCAAGTGGGTTTATGATTCTGCCGATCCATGACAGAAGACTCTGCCTAAAATTCTGCTTTGAAATACCCTAGGCACCACAAGTAAGCCAGCAGTCCTCTATTGTGGTGATACAATACTACAAGGTCATTAATGTCTGTCTATGAGGTCTGTCTGCAAACTGTTTGTTACCCTCAAGCTATAGCTGTCTGTGAACTTTGCCTGCTGACATACTCACTTTTACAAGCTGATATGCAGTGACCAAAGTGGGAACTTATCATGGGATTTTCATATGTGGCTAACACAAGAGAAGCACCTACCGTCTCTACACATCTCCTGCTGTGGAAACATCGACAGCCGCCCCTCCACTTAGTGCTCGGTCGCAGCTCACTGTAACACCACACTCTGGTCCGGTTTGGCCACCTCTGGAGGACATCCAGTCATCTCAGATATCTCCTGGCTCTGGCCGATGACATATGCCAAAGTCCCAATTGTGCTCTGCACCCTGCAACCCAGAGCCTGGTCCTGGTAAAGGACAGTAAGGAGCATACTAGGGAAACAAATCAACAAATTTGACCCACTGTAAAATGTTGATGTACCCTGCTTTCCAGTGCACAACCACCCAAATAACCAGTTAAGTTCTGGTCAGGTGTCTGCTCTAAAGCGGTTGATGCATCTGCCTCAGGGGTTACAGTTTGAGTACTGAAGAGGGGATGGCTGCCCGACAAGCCACTCCAACATCTCTCTTCATCCTGCCACTTCTTGTGATAGCCTGGTTGCCACTGGATTGGCTACTGCAGCTGTGTACCCTCTGCACTCTCTCATCACTACACCTCTTGTCTGCCCTTTGTGGAGATAATTTCGCATAATTTCTCAACTGCACTGAACTTTTTAAACAAGATCGCCTTCAACAAATCCACTGGGGTTCAAGTATTCTGTCTGTAAACACTAAACCGGTTTATGCTTGACAATATTTTCACAGACCGGCCTTTAGGGTGTTGCGGATAAATACAACAAAATAAAACTAGTAACGGTACCGAAAAAAAGAAGATTTATTCATAACACACGTGAAAAGACCCAGGAAAATTGGGTTAACGATAAAAACGATAACAACGCTGAAAACCCTGAAAACCATACATTTCACACCTGAGCCTCAACTCTCGCCGCCCGGTACCAAACGACTCACGGACCAATAGATAGTAGAATAATACTTTTCTTCTCTCCAGCCATTTCTTTGGATGTTTGGCCTGTTTCAACTTTCTGAGGAAGAAGAGTTTCTGTTGTGCCTTCTTGTCTAGCTGGGGAATGTTAGTGTCAGCTGCACAGAGAGAGTGACTCCCCAACAACTTCTAAGCTTCTCCCCATCAACCTCCTCCAGCTGATCCAGCAGAACACCAATCACTTTGCTTTTATGGAAAGTAGGGGTGCAACGATACTCGTATCGATATTGAACCGTTCATACAGTGCTTTCGGTTTGGTACGCATATGTATCAAACAATACAAATTTTTACATTTATTTTATCAACTTTTCTTCTGACGATGCTGTCTGTGTTGAGAGCTCAGTGGATCTGCGTTCGACTACTCCGCCTAGGCTGCACTGTCGAGCGCATATCCACTGAGCACAGCAAGCTAGCAAGACAGAAGCGAAGCTTGTTGCAACATGGCAAATTGAACCTCCCTCATTTAGATTTGGCGTTTGGAACTATTTTGGTCTTCATGTGAAGTATGACCCTGAAGGTAAGCGCGTCATGGACAAAAGTAAAACAGTATGTCGGATGTGCCACACAATGCCCAATTACATGGTGGGAACTACTGCGTTAGCGCAGTTAGCTTGTTAACGTGTTGTTGACACCGTCCAGTCCCACGCACGGGGCGATCCGCGGTAGCACGTTATTGGAGATTTGCTGTGTTGTGGCGTTAACGTCATTTCAAGTTAACGCTGACAGCACTAGTGGGAACACAATGAATATGACTGCACATTTACGCCGACATCATCCTAACCTTGTTGGAGGTACCGAACCCCACCAGTTTCATATGCACATTCACTGAACCCCTCTTTAGTGAAAAATAAAATATGATTTTTTTCAAATTCAATACATAGATACGTTTTTTATTCGTGCACAAAATGAGCCGTCCATGTCACGGTGGAGGCTCTGCCGAACCTCTGAGACCGACTCACCGAACCCCTAGGGTTCGATCGAACCCAGGTTAAGAACCACTAAACTAACCCTTCACTCATATTGCACTCGTACAGCATGACCTCTGAAAAGTTATGTTATCTGCAACTCTATTACAGGTACTGATATTTTCTTATCATCACTACTAGATCAGCGGTCTCCAACCTTTTTTGCGCCACGGACCGGTTTATGCCCGACAATATTTTCACGGACCGGCCTTTAATGTGTCGTGGATAAATACAACAAAATAAAACTAGTACCGCTACTGAAAAAAAGAAGATTTATTCATAACACACGTGAAAAGACCCAGGAAAACCGAGTTAACGATAAAAACGATAACAAAATAACGCTGTAAACCGATAAAAACCCTGAAAAGCATACATTTCACACCTGAGCCTCAACTCTCGCGGCCCGGTACCAAACGACTCATGGACCGGTACCGGTCCGAGGCCCGGGGGTTGGGGACCGCTGTACTAGACAATACTTTAGTTGACAAATTGCATAACCACTTTTATACCACTAGCACATGTTTTTCAAGTCTCAAGGTCATCTTTACCAATTCCAGTGATTATAAGAAATATTGTTTATATTTTCCCTACAAGAGACAGTATTGCGCTCGATTGGGTCTACACAAATTTAATGAGAGTTTATGAGCCACATCTATCAGATAGTCATTTGTAATGAAAGATAAGAACATTTAAAATACAATAAGTTGAAGTAATGGTTAATGGGACATTTTTAAATTGGTGAATTGGGGCTGTGCCCCAGTTTGTTGTTGTGAAGAGAGCTTTCCATTAGGGGTGCAACGATACACAAAATTCACGGTTCGGTTCGATACTTTGGTGTCACGGTTCGATATTTTTTTCGATACAAAAAAATGTTCATGCTTTTGTAATTTGTCATTTATTAAAATTATAAATAGATATTTTAACTCAAAAGTACAGTTTTTAAATTAAATGTTGCTGAAACAACAAAGTAATTGTCAAGGGTAGTGTCGTGGATGAGAGAAGGAGGACCCAAACGCTGGACTCACAGGCAGGTAGGTGAAGGTGGATGTTTATTGCCGAAGGAGTGAGCAAACAGTACAGAGGGAGGAAATGGCTGGCTGACTGAATGAATGAACTAAGGACTGACTAACTGACTGGACATACAGACGACATCAGACATACATCATTAACATCAATGACACGACAGAGAACTGGTGAAACCGAGGAACTTAAATACACAGGTTGAATGATGACAATGATTGGAAACAGGTGAGTACAGGGCTGAACATAATCTGACTAATGACACGGGAGACAAGCTGACACGGGAAAAAACAGGAAGTGAGAACATTAATGTGGCGAACCAAACTGAACATGAACAAACTGAAATCACTGGGTCAACGACCCAGGAACCCTGACAGTAATAAAAAAATAAATCTATCTGATTGAGCAATCACTCATCTTTGGAAAAGAGAGTTTATTACAGCGAAATGGCTCTTTCCAAAATAAAAGCTATACTATACGCTTCTTCTGGGCTATATTCTCAGCAGCATATTAAACATATCAGGTCCCCATAAGGAGAATCATGTGCTAACGGCTGTCTAAATGACTCGGCTAAAGTTTGTAGCATGCGTGCTTGTTGTTTTTGTCTGCTTCCACTTGTCTTTGCACTAGGATGATGTCGGCGTAAATGTGCAGTCATATTCATTGTGTTCCCACTAGTGCTGTCAGCGTTAACTTGAAATGACGTTAACGCCACACACGGCAAATCTCCGTTAACGAGCTACCGCGGATCGCCCCGTGCGTGGGACTGGACGGTGTCAACACGTTAACGAGCAAACTGCGCTAACGCAGTAGTTCCCACCCATGTAATTGAGCATTGCATGGCACATCCGACATACATGAAGACCAAAATAGTTCCAAACGCCAGATCTGAATGAGGGTGGGGAGGTTCAATTTGCCATGTTGCAACAAGCTTCGCTTCTGTCTTGCTAGCTTGCGCTGTGCTCAGTGGATATGCGCTCGACAGTGCAGCCTAGGCGGAGTAGTCTAACGCAGATCCACTGAGCTCTCAACACAGACAGCATCGTCAGAAGAAAAGTTGATAAAATAAATGTAAAAATTTGTATTGTTTGATACATATGCGTACCAAACCGAAAGCACTGTATGAACGGTTCAATATCGATACGAGTATCATTGCACCCCTACTTCCCATAAAAGCAAAGTGATTGGTGTTCTGCTGGATCAGCTGGAGGAGGTTGATGGGGAGAAGCTTAGAAGTTGTTGGGGAGTCACTCTCTCTGTGCAGCTGACACTAACATTCCCCAGCTAGACAAGAAGGCACAACAGAAACTCTTCTTCCTCAGAAAGTTGAAACAGGCCAAACATCCAAAGAAATGGCTGGAGAGAAGAAAAGTATTATTCTACTATCTATCGGTCCGTGAGTCGTTTGGTACTGGGTGGCGAGAGTTGAGGCTCAGGTGTGAAATGTATGGTTTTCAGGGTTTTCAGCGTTATTTTGTTATCGTTTTTATCGTTAACTCGATTTTCCTGGGTCTTTTCACGTGTGTTACGAATAAATCTTCTTTTTTTCGGTACCGGTACTAGTTTTATTTTGTTGTATTTATCCGCAACACCCTAAAGGCCGGTCCATGAAAATATTGTCAAGCATAAACCGGTCCGTGGCGCAAAAAAGGTTGGGGACCGCTGATCTAGCGTTGGGATGGACTCCATCTATGCCATCAGAATGAAGAAGAAGACACACAGTATCAACAACAATGTCTCCCAAATGGTCCAGGACAACAGGAACAACCTGGGCCGGGTCATGGGGGCAGCAGCCTAAGAGGAGAAGCCCAGACCTCCCTCTCCCTGGCCACCTCTTCAGCTTGTCCAAGGCATTCTCAGGCCAGTCATGATATATCTCTCCAGCATGTCCTGGGTCTGCCCCAGGGCCTCATCCCAGTGGGACATGCCCAGAACACCTCAACTGTTTCCATCTTTGAAAAGCAGAGATGAGATTCTGAGACCACTCAGAGAAGTGGTGGCTTCCACCAACCCAAATTTCCACATGGCAAAGAAACCTCAATACACACAATGCACATTATGGAACTGAGGACACTTTATCTATTTTTTATTTTATTTTTCTTTACATTTAAATTTATGTTTATTTTGTGTTTAATTAATTGCCTATTTTATTCAGTCTTTTTATTTTGTAATTTCTTTTAAATTTATTGTTATCATTACTTTTATCCTAAGATAAAGCGATTGTACTAGTATAATGACAATCAACAAATGATCATTCATTCAAATTTACTGTCCACTTTTGCGTAGTCAATTATTGTAAATTTAGGGAAATTGGAAGAAATAAACACTAAAACAATATAATAATACCCTAAGCCCAAAGATCAAACAACCCACTTTGAGCAAGGACAGGCATCTGTTGCAATTGGTTAGTGGTGAGGGGAGGAAGACAGGACAAGACAGACTCAGACTGCACATCCTCCTCACGGTCACTTGGGAGGGCCTGCTGAGGGACAGCTAACCAGTGCTAAGCTACTTTGGCCAACACTGACCACCAAGATCTAGTTAGTTATAGGATTATTTTCAACAGTGTGGAGCCAGGACTCCAGTTTACAGAGCTTGGTTTTCAAAGCAATGAACAAGCTACAATTATTACAAGTACCATTAGCTCTAACATAGGGCAAAAAAAAAAAAACCTAAACAGACGACACCTGAGTAAATCATTTAACATACCCATACACTGCATATAAAAAGCAGAGGCAGACACATCATCCACTGGTTTGTAAAGTCCTGTTATGGAGCCTTGAGTTTCACCACAGCCTTGTTGGCGTGGATCTGACTGAGAAACCAGGGGGCAATGCAAATCATAAGTTAATGTCTTCCTTCAATCAAAATGCAGTCCCTACATTTAGCTCGTAGCTCGTGCGGTAGAGCAGGTCATCTACTAATCGGAAGGTTGGTGGTTCGATTCCTGGCTTCCCCCTAATCTGCATGCCAAAAATCCTTGGGCAAGATACTAACCCCATGTTGCTCTCCGATACATCCATTGGAGTGTGAATGTGTATGTTAGATAGGCACTAACACCTTAGAAAAAGTGCTTGTGTGATTGGGTGAATGAATTAGTTGTATAAAGCTCTTTGAGTGCTCAGATAGAGTAGAGGAGTGCTACATAAGAACCAGTCCATTTACCATTCCCTAAAGTGTACCTTGCTTCACTATTCTCTTGACTCTAAGCAAGTGATTCCTGCCCTCCAGGAAAACAATCATGAGCAATGATACTAACAATGTCTGTAAGGCATACACCATTAACAATGACATTTAAGGCACTGTTTAAAAAGTACATGCTTGCATTAACAACAGCCAATGTGTTATTGTACCTTGGCCCAGTTCAGTTCCTCTAAACAGGCCAAACCTTTTCCAATAAGCCAGTCACTGATTTCAGCAGCGGTAATATGGTAATATGAGCATATTTTATGCCACTGTTTATAGACCCAGATCAACGCCAGTAAATTTTGCATCAACATAACTACATATTAATGCTTGACATGTTTGCTGCTTGTGTGGCTGAATAAATTCTGCATCACAGCTTCAGTGTGAACTCTGTCTCCTTGTGTCTCATTTTGGCAGTCTGGCTTAGCTTGTTGGTCATCCGCAGGTGAGCAGGATTCTACAATAAAGGTCAAAGGTTCCAGTACGTTTCATACTTGAAGTAAGATAAATTCATTGGAAATAAAATGAGCCACTGTGCACATTAGCTCAAAGATTAAAACGTATGTTAGTCCATGTGGTAACCTTTTTGGGCAGGTTCAGAAGCAGTTTAAAACACACAGATCTCACCCAGCAAACCTCAGCTGTGTTTAGAAGTCATCAAGGACAGCCTGCCAATTGGCCAACAGCCCAGATTCCTGTCAAGCACTTTGCATGAATGTGTACACGAGTGCCTGGACTTCACTGTCTGCAACATACGCAACTTGCTAAAACACACAGACACAGCAGAAAACAGGGCTTCATGTTTGTGTGCTGCACAATGAACAGACAGCTTAACCAAAGTTACACTTTAATTATTCATATTAGAAAGATGTCTGTTCAGAGGCATTGGACACAAGGTAACAAAGAGATCCTCCACTTATTGAGAGAAACCATCAGCTGTGCTGAGATCAGTGTAGCCACAAGATATTTTTTTCACATATCTGTATTTGCTACATCTTGCATGACTTTGTTGTGTGTGTGTTTTTTTTAATTTGGGGGGGACCAATTACACAGTAAGAGATTTGTAGGATTTGAGTTTCTTTATTTGCTTCTCATATTTAGGAGTATTTTGTGTTATTAGATTGATGCACATTTCTTTGTACTTTGTTTTTACCTGTGTTCTCTTAAACTGTGCTGAGCTGCCACACACTAAAACTGCAGCGCCAGAATCGTAATGTTGCACTTATACCTGTTTGTGCGTTTGAAAATGGTCTTAAAACAAACCCGTTTTCTTTTAAAGCAGTCCTGCCAGGCTAACTAACATGTGACTAAAGTTGGAATTATCTTCAGTACTTTCAATATAGTATACTGTTTTAGTCAGCCAGACACTGAAAAAGGCAACATTTCAAGTCAAATAACAAAGTAAGATTCATCTTTCATGGCAACACAATCAGGTCCTTTTAAAAATGTAAAGCCTATCTGTATGTCTGTCTCTTGGCACATGCCCTGCGTTGTCTCTGCCTGTGTTTCTTCATCCAGTTCAAACCAGTTTCTGTTTATCAGCCGGACAGAAGCCGCCTGTATAGCGGAAGCCAAAACACTATTCATGTGACCTCTCATCATTGTGTACTGGGTGGGTGGGGTTGTTTCGTGTGTGTGTGTGTGTGTGTGTGTGTGTGTGTGTGTGTGTGTGTGTTGTTATGTGAAAGTCTTGTGTAGTTAGATTCAAGGTAAAACTGAGTGAACAGAGGTGCAGCCCTCATACACAGTTTGTTTTTCACAGTAGATGAGGAAGAACAGCCTGTTCTAAGCATGCAGGAGCTCAAGACTGAAGACTCCTTCCCAAAAGGTGGTTGGCAAATCTTTAATTCTAAGTCAGAACTAGTTGGATCAGAATGAAGTTGAATTGTCGTAAAATATTATTATCCAAGGTGTGCTCTGCTTGTCTCCCAGTCACAGCTTGGATAGGTTCCAATCACCCTGTGACCTTGAGCTAGAAATTAGATATATGAGTGATATTTTATCAGAATTAAAGTTGGTAGTGACCGAAAGAACGAGATCGCGGATACAAGCGGCAGAAATGAGCTTCCTCCGAAGGGTGGCTGGCCTCTCCCTTAGAGACAGGGTGAGAAGTTCGGCCATCCGGGAGGGGCTCAGAGTAGAGCAGCTGCTGCTCCACATCGAAAGGAGCCAGCTGAGGTGGTTCGGGCATCTGACAAGGATGCCCCCTGGGCGCCTCCTGGGTGAGGTGTTCCAGGCATGTCCCACCGGGAGGAGGCCCCGGGGCAGACCCAGGACACGCTGGAGAGATTATATCTCTCGGCTGGCCTGGGAACGCCTTGGTATTCCCCCGGATAAGCTGGAGGAGGTGGCTGGGGAGAGGGAGGTCTGGGCCTCTTTGCTTAGGCTGCTGCCCCCGCGACCCGGCCCCGGACAAAGCGGATGAAGATGGATGGATGGATGGATAAAGTTCTTGTTGTGCAATAAACCTTCTCTGTCACTGATGTAGGTGTTTCAGTGGCTGCATGGCTCTGTTCTAAGACCTTCCTGTGCTTTGAATCACAGATGTGGAAAGTGTTGGATGGGAGTGTTGCAACTCAAAAAAGTAATATATTCCACATTACTTGTGACTTTCCTTAAAATAAGTCAGCAATTACATAATTGCTTTTTGCACTACTCATTACATACACATATAGATTAAAACGCATTGTTACATAAATACCAGTGAATAATATTAACTATCTTAATGAGGACACAAACATATGAGAACAAAACAAACAACAAAAAGCAAAAACGAAAACCTTAAACCAGTCCAAAGTGACTTTAAAGACTCTACAACAGTGGTTCTTAACCTTGTTGGAGGTACCGAACCCCACCAGTTTCATATGCGCATTTACTGAAGCCCTCTTTACTGAAAAATAAAATATGATTTTTTTCAAATTCAAGACATAGATATGTTTTTTACTGATGCACAAAATGAGCCGTGCATGTCACGGCGGAGGCTCTGCCGAACCCCTGAGACCGACTCACCAAACCCCTAGGGTTCGATCGAACCCAGGTTGAGAACCACTGCTCTACAAGAATAGGTGTTAGTAGTTTCAACGAAGCTGTGTCTGTCCTGGACAGAGCTTGCATTACAGCATCACACTCTTGTCTTATGTGCAATAAAAATCAAGGTAATATCCTTAGCTACACTCCTCAAAAGCTGTAGACCCACTGTTTCTCCTCCCTGTGCAGGAACTGAAATCAGCTCATTGTACAGGGTGGGCCATTTATATGGATACACCGTAATAAAATGGGAATGGTTGGTGATATTAAAGTCCTATTTGTGGCACATTAGTATATGTGAGGGGGCAAACTCCTCAAGATGGGTGGTGACCATGGTGGCCATTTAGAAGTCGGCCATCTTGGATACAACTTTTGTTTTTTCAATAGGAAGAGGGCCATGTGACACATCAAACTTATTGGTAATGTCACAAGAAAAACAATGGTGTGCTTGGTTTCAACATAACATAACACACACACCTTTCTCTAGTATTTAACATTATAACAAGCTACACTGGATTAGATTAAAAGGCTGAAGGCTGAAGAATTGTAAAATACTATTACTCCTACAGTTAAATATCTACTATGTTCCCCCAAATTACTTCTTTTTAGCTGTTGCTGACTGCAGCTACAAGATGGCAGTACTGTCTTTACAGCACATGGATGCAAACAGGCAAGATGCTTTATGAGCGTGCTCTCTGAGATCAAAGGAGATCGCTTTACTTCGGTATGTTTTGTAATTCACACCTATTTTTAGATTTGACATATGTCCTGCATTACACTCAACACTGGTAACAGGTCGGCCAGACACAGCTGATCAGGCCCTTTGATTGTACTACATTGTTAGCATGCTTTTAAATGCTATCAAGTTGTCTTTCTTAGCATTGGTTTCTTATCTGTCGCCAAAGTCAAGTGGGCATTCTAAGAAGTGCAGCTCTGACCTTAAAAATTGACTGAGTTCATCATCTGAAATCCTGCTCTGCATGTTTTCAGCAGCTGACAGACAATCTTATCACTGCAGGCTGTGATACAGCAGCAAAAGTCATCAAAAGAATGTCAGCCAAAGGCTATGAGGTGTTTCTGTGGGGATTCCATGAGTTATTTCACACAGAATAAATGAGTGTTTACCCTCTACACACAAACACTCTATTTTTTCATGTAAGTAAGAGTGTACAACCAGCGTAAGACCAGTTTTTCAATTCAATTCAATTTAGTAACACAGCGCCAAATCACAACAACAGTCGCCTCAAGGAGCTTTATATTGTAAGGTTGACCCTACAATAATACATACAAGACTGTTTCTGAGAGAATGGAACAGAAAAGTATTCTCCAACATTTCTATTTACATCTTTTTCCCTGCGAAGCTATGCCACAGCTCGAGTGAAAACAGCATTAAGCAAAAGCTTGACTCTGTTTTTCCCTCCTTGCTGTTTGCCAGTGTGCAGTGGGGAACTAGGTCAGCAGCTCATGTGAGCTCTGTCCTACATCTGCTTTGCTACATCTCCAGCAGGCTGCTTGCTGGAGAGGAATCTTCAGCTGCAGTAACAAATCACAGGGTGTAACAAAGATTTTTACACAGTGGTGCTACCTCCCTTTTTTGTTTTTTGTTTCTATTAATGTGACACATTTTTGCATTTTACACCATTACTCAGTGATGAAGGCCTCTTCTCCTTAGCAGTGTTTTTTTAAACTCCTGAAATATATAAATAAGATAGCAGTAAGTATTTGTACTACCACTTGATAAAGAAGTCAAATCAACACAAGTTGGAGAGCTTTACCTCCAATGGAAGAGCCACACGCCACATTATTTTTCTTTAATAAAAGTTCTGAAACCAAGTCGTGACATGTACCTTTAAGCAGGTTACGTCTCCAAACAAAAGCAGGCTGAGATCAGGCAGAATTATCAAATTGCTGCACTTTGACTTGAGCATCTAGAACCAGAACGGTAAGTTACATGTGTCGAGAAAAGATAAGAAAACTTATTATTTACAATTAAACCAGAATTTAGGCATTATTGGTTGTCTACATGTCTGAATTTAAATATTAATTTTTTGTTATATTATTCTTATTTTTATTGTTTGAACTTCTTAAATGGTGAGCAGACATGCCTCCTCGTACATAACGCTAAAATTTAGGAAATGTTTTGTACTGTACTGCTTTTTGATTAATGTTTTAAATTCCTGGAGAATTCCCTGCCCGTGATGCTAAGCTTGATTTTTGCAGTTTGTAATCACTGACCCACTGCAGTAGTTTCCTGGGTGTTATTGCAACATATAAGAATGATAACAAATACTCAGATCCACCGTCTTATGTTATAAAATAAATCTTTTATTTTATCAAAAGTTGATCATGACAACAATATAATGCGCAAATGGAATAGACAGCAACAGAGTATATGAAAAACTAGTGCAAAAGAAAAATCACAAATACAAAAATATATTGCACTTGGTAATCTGAAATTTTACGTGGAAGAAGTCATGTTTGGACAACATTCTCAATTTGATATATGCAACTGTAAACATTTACCTTTTATGCTTTGCCTTTTTCTTTTTTCTCTTCTTTGCAAGCACAAAGCTTCTGGATAAATCTACAGCAAGAGAAGCTCTAGTTTAGAGCTGAAACCAGCAGGCGACTTGCGGTATTTTATCTTAGTTAGTTGCAGTTGTGCTTTTTCTGTGGACCCAGTTGGGGTTTACACCTGGTCTCTAAACTTTCTTTCCCTCACTCACACACACACACACACACACACACACACACACACACACACTACGTGAGCTCTAAACGCTCGAGGTGGTCGTTGATGTGACACATTTCTGCATCAGTGATGCCATCTGTCTTTTTTTTTTTTTTTGAATCTCAATGAATTTTCATCTTTGTTCAGGGGGGACAGTGGCAGCTTCAGGCCACAGTCACAAGTTCAGCCATCTGAACTACTGCAGATAGCTCTTATCCTGTCACTAATGTGCCCATTTAGAGTGAAATATTCTATGTATACATATACATATATATATACTGTAGCGTATAGGCCTGCGGCAATCTGCAGTATAAAAAACCACTGATAGTAAAACAGTAATAACGGCATGTGCAAAATTCACTGTGAGGCAGGAGGAGGCTTCTTCTGACCACTTGGAGTAGTCTTTGTTCTCTGCCTTGTCAGAGTCATAAAGTGGTGTTAAAAAACTGTCTTTTTTTGCCATGTCTTGAGC
This sequence comes from Copadichromis virginalis, assembly GCF_057382275.1. Classification (NCBI taxonomy): domain Eukaryota; kingdom Metazoa; phylum Chordata; class Actinopteri; order Cichliformes; family Cichlidae; genus Copadichromis; species Copadichromis virginalis. The sequence goes on from NC_140624.1 coordinate 62,905,841, forward strand.
ACACGATATGGCGGATCCAGCACGGCATGAAATCCCTGGTCCATCACTTCAATGGTCACCAAATACTCTCTCAGCTGATTTTCCCCGGGTCAGGCAGAGTCCAGCCTTATTTACGGTGATATATAATCTGGTGAGAAGCTGGCTGTGTGGGCCAGGTGGCTGAGAGCAGCTCTGTCTTTTTGTGCACAGGCTTCAGCGATCCCGGACTCTCCTCAGCGGGAGGGACAGGTGTCAGGTCTCCTGACCTCCACAGTCCCTTGCACCTCCAAGGGGTCAGGATAAGGATCGACCTAGAGGGAAGGGGTGGAAGGGGAAAACACAGCTTTATGACTACAGGATCCTCGTGAAGTGATAACTATAACACTGAAAAAAGGTGAAGTTTGTTTTTGTGAGGCAAATGTATTTTTGTGTGTCATTAGCCTTTATTAGTTGCGTCTACATCTTGTACCCATACAGGTGCTGCTTCCTAATTCTGTTTGTCAGTGATTTCACTTTGTTTTGGATAGGTCTGAAAATCATAAAAGTGGTTCAAATTCTATTTGTGATTTGGGCTCACTGAATGACATGTTATTTTAGATGTTTTTGTGTCTTGTCTGGATATTTTTTGTACAAAGACTGGACTTCATTCTAGGTCTGTTTATGTTGTTTGGGCACTTTTCCTGTGAGGCGACGATGTGTGTGTGTGTGTGTGTGTGTGTGTGTGTGTGTGTGTGTGTGTGTGTGTGTGTGTGTGTGTGTGTGTGTGTGTGTGTGTGTGTGTGTGTGTGTGTGTGATAAAAGTACCTCCGAATACAGTGGCGGAGGCAGATATCTGAACTCTGTGATGTATGTTAGCAGAGATCCGCGGTCCTCACCCTCCGCGTCAGACCTATCACATCCCTGCAGATAATCCTGCCTGTGAGACTCTGATATGGCCAGCTCACTGTAGCTTGGTGGAGCTGCAATAAACAAACAGGCGTAAGTTGACATTCTGTACCCTGTGCACATAAACATGCATGCAAGCATCTGCATTTACAGTACATACCCTCAGGTCTCTCTGGCAGGCCCAGCCAGCTCAAAGTGCTGCAGTTGCTGCTGATGCTGGAGGTGCGGGTGGTGCAAGCATGAAGAGGTATGGTTCCTATCACCAACGGCAATGAGAGTGACAAATTCAAACCACCTGGAATGTCCACGTACACCTGCAAGCAGGAAGCAAACATGCAAAGGAGACAAGTGAATGAATGTTTTAGTGTTTTAAAAGCAGGTTTATGATGAGTTTATTATTGTTTAAGGCTATCTGTACATCACAAGGAAGTAATATGTCTTTTGTTTTTGTACCAGCTTATTAGCCAAATAGTGCTAGGGTATTATAAAAAGGTTAGTCAGTTAATCAGATAATCAGTTCATATAATCAGTTAATCAGATGTCAGTAGCAAATAATTGTTTTTCTTTTGTTTTCTTTTATTTTTCGAAGGCATTTTTCATTGGATTTAAAATAGTCCAACGTATTTATCAAGTTGACTTTGAATGCAGTTTTATCAGACAAATGTAACCTTGCAAATATCCTGTATTCTGAATCCTTTGTTTTATGCTCCTGTCAGTGTCCCTGAATAAAATCAGCAAAGGGAAGCTTGGCATCATATTTCATTTAACATATGAAAAAACATGTGAACTCACCACAAGGGCGTATTCTACTTTGATGATGGGACAGTCCAGGATGGAGGGGGACACAGGAGGGATTTTGAGCAGTTTTCCCTCCCAGCTCTGGCTCTTCCCTTGTGGCAGAGGATCTCCTCGCACATTGGACACCAGCTGCTGGATCTCCTTCCCCTTCCCCTTAGCGAAGAAGGTCTGAGTCTGGTAAAGCGCGGCCTTAGGGACCACAACGCGTGATGAACAGTTCTCCACCTCAGCAAAAATTTGGATTGACTCACCTTGGAAAGAGGGGAGAAGAAATCAGTCTGTCAGACTGAGAGAGAAGCAAGATAAGTGAATTCCCAAAAATAGAAGAGAACACCTGGGGGAAGTTGTAGGAGGTGTGGCTTACCTGGTGTGTAGCCCTTTCGCTCTATTTTGGCACTGAGGGAGATGGGGCCTGAAGCACAGAACCAGCAGCACAGCGTTTTCTCCTTTGTACCAGCCTGAGGGGCCTGTTAACACATATGATCTCTTTAAACTGCTGGCAAAAGATTTTAAAGAAACAGCATTCAACTCAGAACCTGGACCCTTTAAAGGAGCAGTTTGACATTTTTAAAACCACTGTTTTCAGCATGAGAACAATGCAGCAATGGAAGAAGAACTAAGAGTAACACCACAATAAAAGCTGTCTATCTTTTTATTTGTGTGGATAAATAACATGTTACTTGTAGATGTGTTAGCAATGTTTCCAGTCTTAGTGCTAAGCTAAGCTACACAGCTGCAGTGCACTAGGAGTCATACGGTTCCTCGTAAAGTGAACAGGCTTACCAGCAGCAGGGGGGTGTTGATGTCGATGTGTTCAAACACAATGAACTCCTTCTTCACTTTGACGGGGAGCAGCCATGGACGGTGCAGTTCAGCTTTCACCCAGTACCTCACACTGCCATGCTTCCCTTCAAAGGAAGTCGCCAGAGCCCTGAGAAAGAAAAAGAAAAGACGGGAAGGGAGGACGATTAAAAAGTGTGGGTGGTCTGTGGTTATGCTCTGTGTGCAAGTTCAACATCCTTTCCTTCAGAACAAGAACCAGTACAACAAGTCCTGGTACTCAGAAAAAAAATAACTGAAGGTCAGCGTCTCTTACTGCTGTCCCTCATTTTTAAATATACTATCAAAACCTAGGGGTCAAATACCTCCAAAGGTTCACAAGGTAAAACTCAGGGTCCTGGTATACAAATCTGTCTCTAATCTTTGTTTAATCTTCAAAAAAAAAAAAAATTTAGGTAACTGTACCTGTCTGGGCCTTCAAACAGTTATATAAACAAAACCATGTGACAAATACAGACGGCAACAGTTACTTTAGTAAAATTTGCTTATAGACATCTGAAACATGAAGCCTCAGCTACAGTTACACAGGTCACGGAGCAGGTTCATAGTCGTAAGCGAAATCTTTCTTTACAAGGTAAACAGTAACCGCATTATTGTGCCTCTATACTGATACTATTTATTTATCCATACCCGCTCCACCCCCTTATTTTCCTAATTTTGTATTTCATCAGATACATTTGTCTGATTACAAATGTTTTGTTATCCAAGTTTCAGATTTTTTACATCATCAACAAGATTGATGTATCTCTCAATTACTTTGGTTATGTGAATATTAGAAGGTAGTATCTGTGGAAGATATGTTTTTAATGAGACAACATCAAGAGTGGAGACGGCAGTTAGGTTAGTGTAGATCGTACCGAAATAAGACTGATTAGTTTTATGTAATGTGAAATATTAGCTAATGGATACCACCATGGCAGTTTTGTATATTTTTGTATTACAACAAAAACATATTAGCTTAAAAATGTTAATTATACATAATCTGGTCCACGATGTGGAAGCACTCATTTGCAAAAATGTCCAGTGAAGAAACTAAATGTCAATTTTGGATAATGTGGGAATAAAATAGAAAACAGCTCCTCACAAACACATTTTTCTCTGTGCTGCGTTACATTTAAGTTCCAGCAGAAAATATATAAAAAAACAAAACAGGAAGTAGAGAGCATTCAGTTTTCTTTATTAATGTATGCATTTATTTCTTCACAGTCATGTCAGCAACCATGTCATGAACATGTTTTCACATCACATTTCTTCTTGTTGATCTTTGAGAATTTTTTTTAATCCTTTTGTTAAATTCTGATTATAAAAACAATTTGGTGAGTTTTCAATACAGTTTTAATGCAAATTATGTAATTAAATTACCTAAAATCAGGTGATTAGACTTTTAAATAAAACTGTGTGGAATAACTAGTTCACTAACATGAGGCAACAACAAAAGATTGTTTTATTGTAACAGGACAATAGTTCTAAATCTTAGGTTTAATCTTCAAATGTTTCTTCTCAAGACTGTAAAATTGTAAAACCTCAGCTCTGATGAAAATAAAGAGAAATGCAGTGAAGGGAAGAATTAATGATGAAATTCTCATGTACGTGTAGGTGTACGTGTACTCACATCTGAGGCAGGTTGAAGCTGAAAGCAAACTCATGTAAGCCTGGGTGCAGGACAGTCACGCCCTCCTCTGGACAGTCCTCATCTGAAAGACAGAGAACACTGAGACTGAGTACACCTGCACACTGCACCTAGCCTCCTACATTTTGGTACAAGCTATGGATGCACAATGTCAGGTAGCCTTATTACACAATGAACTCCAATTCACCTCAGAGGGATTATTAAACACACACACACACACACACACACACACACACACACACACACACACACAAAGAAAGGCATTTGATCACGAGGACAAAAAGGTTTGGAGATAAAAAAAAAATGGCACAATTGGAGGTGGAAAAATGGCAATACATTTTTTTTTTTTAAAGCAAAACTGCAGATTCTCCATTTGTAGCTTCCAGATATGCTGCTCTTTGTCATATTAAACTTTGCTATCAGCAGTTTTCAGCCTCTGAAACAAACAAGCCCTGCTTTACCTGTGCCTGTAGGGTGTTTACAATATAAAGCACCATGAGCCAACCGTACTTCTAGATAAATAAAATTGGATTGGTCTTTTATACTTAATATATTTGCTTTGTTGGTCAATCACAACAAGAATTAAAGATGCCACCCTGGCGACCTTCTGAATTTTATGAGGTTATGCCCTAAAAAATGGGTTGTTGGCTATATCTTACACTTTTTGGGAAGCACTCACATCCAGTCTTCTCTCTACTGTCACAAAATTCATTTGAGAAACTCTAGTAACAGTTGTTTTGCCTGAATGCGAAAAAGCAGCTTGTTTGCGGTGTCAGAGGGCTGCCAAAGCAACACACCCTGTGGGAGAAGCAGCACTTCCTCATTTCATCTCTTATTGTTTGTGTGTGATATTGCGTCTAAATGCTCCTGCTGAACTTCAGCTTCTTTCCACCTCAGTTCTGCTTCGTCCTCAGTCTCTGCTGTTTATGTATGTCTGTGTTTGCTATGAGAACTGTCATCAACGGCCAGTGTGTGTGTGTATGTCAGTGCGCGTATAAGCGTGCGCCCTGTCAAGTCACCGGCAACACGGAGCAAGCAGGAGTAGACCGGTATGAACCAGACTGAGCAGCTTCCTTCAGCTGGAAACTCCAACGCAGGCATTACAACTCGTCCTCCCATTGGTGGACAACGTGACATGAATTTGCAAGTCTCGCTCTGATTGGTTCAGCCCCGGCAAGCCCCTGCCCACAATTAGCCCAGCCATGTGGTGTGTGGCATGAAAGAGGAGAAGGTGGGGGAGGTAGAGAGGAAGGGTGTTATAGACACAGTGACAGCAAACTCCAGGCAACCTGCCGCTCTCACGCAAACTCTGAAACCACTGAACGGATGAAGGAAAAACGTCCTCTTCTACAGTCATGCCCTGTTATCAGAAGACACCCAGCTAGTTTCATCTTTCTTTTCTTACAGGCACTTCTGTGCTTAGAGAAAAGAGATATGACCCACGTAGAAGCAGAGTGAGTGAGAGTTTAGTGTTGAGGTTTTTGAAAGGGTCCAAACATGACCTTCAAGTTAATTTTACCAGCTGAGCTGAAATAATACTTAAAGTACTTTTAGCAAGCAAAAATGATGATATGTCTCCAAAGTCACCTTTTAAATGCGAGTGGTTACATCATTAGACGCTGGATATGTTCTGGTTTGGTTGATGTAAACTGTAACAGTCATTATTCAACTGAGCAAAGGATGACAATGATGAATTTTTTAACAGGAGATATGTGGAATATTCTGCCCTTCCATCATCTGCCCAAAAGAATTTTTATTTTAATGAATGAAATGACAAATAAGCCACTTAAATTGAGTTTTCTATCTACTGATTAAAAAATTGCATTTGTTCAAAAATACTGACAGACCTTTAAAAACATACAACGACTATTAATGGTAAGTCAATCAGTTAAACTTAAAAAATTGCAAATTTCTGATACTTCAAGGCTCGGACTTTTGAAAATGTGTTACTTTTTGTGTTGTCACATTATTGTACTGTGATTTGGTCAAAGTGAGATCTGCAAGGAACTCCAGGATGTTGTAAAGATGTCTTCAACTTACAACAAAGAGCCAAGCTGCATCTCCTGGAAGCTCATGAGATTTTTTGGAAGTCTTCAGAGACAGCCACCAGGTGGATGCAGCACTTTGTTTAAGTCTAAATACTCTGCAAGACCTGTGAAATTGTGTCTTTTCTTATTGACCTTTCCACCATCCATCGTTGAGTAAACAAAGAGCAAAAGCTGTGCCTCTAGACTGCTGGGAAAAGAAGCTCTGTCCACAGACCAGACTCCTGCAGGCTGCATCGTTTCAGTTTTGAGATTATTCATCTTCCCAACCTCTAATAATTCAAAAAAACCTGCTGAACAGACAGTTCACGTGTGACCTAAATCCTTGATGTGACATGTTTTACTCTTACCCAAATCATCTGGTCCTCCAACACAGGTATACAAGTGTTAGGAGCAGCAGCTGATTTTACAACACGCGCTGAGCGTCAGCCTGGTCCTCCCCCCTCCCTCTCTCGCTGGCAGTTTCTGAACAGGTTTGAACCGCTTCTAACAAAGGGAGTTGCCTGTGCTAGCCTAGTTGAAGATGTCATCAGTAAAAAGGTCCTTGTGCCATTAGTTCAACCAAAATGTTGCTCTAAAATACGAAGCGCCATGTTTTCGATTTTGCTCTTTTTCATCAAGTGTTTCACTGGAAGATTTCAACTTTTTCCCTCCTCCCTGTGATGTCAACATCCAGACAGTCCGCATGTAAAAGCAGACTCCCTCATCCCTTCGCGTATCAAACGTTTGCTTTAATAATTGGTTTTAAGTGAGGATGGATCGCGCCTACAGCTGCTGCATCAGTACCACTGCGCGGAGGGTCCCGGTGTTCTGTGGCTCTGGCACACGATTACGCACTCCGCGGTAAGAAAGTTTGGGGACGAGCTTCTGTCAAAAGTTTGCAGTGATCAGTTGCGCCGCATCACTTCACACAGATCACGAAACAGCAGAAGAAAAAGGAGCAACTCCTTACCTCTCTCCTCTCCTATCAAGGTGTCGTAATGATGCAGGTATTCCACCTCCTCTGTGTAGTTCTGAGTATAAGCCGTGTTTGCTCCGGCGTTTCTCGACTCTGTCCACCGGACCTTGGCGACTCCTCTCGCGGTTATGTCCAAGCTCTTGACCCGCACATCCCCAGTGACCTCCACAACAACCCTCCCCGACACCAGGTCTCCTCCGGAGAACACCGGCAGGTTGTTCTCATTCAGACTGTCAAAGTAGATCGCCAAGGCCCTCACTTTGCCCAGTACCATGATGACAACGAATGGACAAGTAAACAGGATGAGGAAAAGTGTCTATGGAGAACAAGTTGTGAGTAGAGCCGTGTGGCACAAATGCATGCGCCTCGCTCCGGGTGCCCAGCGCAGAGCCGGGTCTGCGGCTGTCAGTGATGGCTCATCTGGTAGCTGATGGTCCGCAGGAGATCTGCGCCCTCCTCCTCCGAGTGCGCCTGTGCTTCTCTACCGATCTTTGCTGGCGTCTGCTTCCAGCGCTGCGCTCTTAAAGCTTAAAGCTGGCCAGTTCGTGCGCATGTGCGCACGAACTGGCCAGCCTGCTTACACAGAAAGGAGCACGGCTCAGCCTCCGCCGCTGACATAATACGACTTACAGACAAGACGTTTGCCAACTTGTCCCCACAGGGTTTGTCACAAAATGAGAGTTTTTAAAAATAATCTTGGAACGATAAGACGGTTTGTGGAAACACACAGGCACAGTGTGCAATAAAGAATTGAATAAACTGTTTTAATGCTCCCAGTTCCTTATTAATGTGACGTATTGTTACTTAGACGATTAAGTGACTGCTGCAACAGGCATAGGCCATATTTACTGAGGTATCAAATGGCGATTTAAAAGCTATAGTTTTACTTTATCTAAAAAAAATATCTAAAAAAAAGTGTTAAAAACTAAAATATTTAAGTTAGCTTTTTCTGTTTATAAGGTGGAGTTTGTGTTTAAATGCAATATCAATGGAAGAGTATCCAGAGGGGATTGTGCAATACCTTTTAGACAAACGACATTCAGTAAACAGGTGTTATCAGTGAAAGGTAGTGAGATTTGGAACAATATTTGAGCTGTAATAAGAGAATGTGCTGCCTTCAACACATTTAAAACTAATCTCAAACGATGGCTAAAGAGGAATCAGATTCATGATCACTAGCTTGATATTAATATGTGTTATCTTTAATGTTGTATGTTTTTATTTATTTGTTGTTTTCTGTTTCATTGTATTATAACATTCTTTGTTGTAATTTTATGTATTTGTTGTCTGGATTAGATTGTTGTACATTGCCTGATGGCGTGCTAAATTCCTTATTTATTGTGTTTGTCTGACCTGCCAGGGACTGCAGATGCAAAGTAGACTTTTAGCTAATTCTAGAATATTTACATTTATCCACTGTCCCTTTTAAATAAATAAACTATTGTCCTGTTGATGACCCAGTTTTATCCAGGCTTTAGCTGTCAAACAGATGGCCTCACATTTGACTCTAGAACACTTTTGTATGCAGAGGAGTTTATGCTCCACTCAGTGACTGCAAGGTGCCCAAATCATCATCCCTTCACCAGCAAGCTGACAGTTGGTCTGAGGTGTTTGTGCTTTTTGGTTTTCTCCAAAGGTGCTGCTGTGCACTCTCGACAAACATCTCCACTTTGGTCTCGTTATTCCAGAAATCTTGTGGTTTGTTCAGATGTATCTAGGGATGGGAATCAAGAACCGGTGCTTGTAGAGAGCCAGTTCCCAGTAGTTCTATTCGTTGGAAGTGTTAGCCTGCCTGCCTATCTATTCTGCTTATTGATTCCACTTGCACATGCACTACAATCAGCTGAATTAAGTGTGCAAAGTCACAGCAACAGTTGCTTTTTCACAACAACAGGTCATTTTACAGAGAAACCAGAAAGTAATGTAACAAGAATTAATGAATTACTTTCTCCTGGGAGTACTTAAGTAACATAATCCATTACTTTTAAGAAAGTAAGTAGTAGAACACTTTCTTGTTAAGCGAGACCTGCCCTCCGCTGGGAGATTGCACAATGATAAATTTACAAAAGAAAGAGCAGCTCATGAATTAACAGGCTTATGTCTTCTTCTTTTACTCTAATTGACGGGGAATGACAGATTCCCAGGAGAGTGTTATAAGTAGTGAGGGAAGAATTGGTACCATTATTGCAAAAGATTTTTAATTATACTTCAAAACAAAGAGTCCATACCCCCAGAGTGAGGCAGTCATTTTGGTTATTCCCAAGAGCTGGTCTAAACAGAGTCTGTGTGTGAGTACCCTGAGTGATGGGAGTTATTCAGACCATGGCCCAGATTTGTAGGCAGGGTTTGGGTGTGGGGTGCTAATGTTTGTTAACTGTCCAAGTGGCCCAGGAGAAGAAGCTGTTTGTGAGGCTATAGTTGTGTAGTCATTGAGGCTGTCTATTCTAGTCTTTTTGTTGTTGGGAGTGATGCTGGAGGCCTTCAGACAGGTGGGAATGGTGGCGTGAGTCAGGGAGAGGTTGAACAACCTGGTGAGGATCCCTGCCAGTTGGTCCCACAGACTTTGACCTATAGCATACCAATGTGTGCCGCATATTGACCAGTCAGTGTAACGAGCCAGGATTTAAAAAAATATACACAAATATACCATTCTAACAAAAAGACTGGAGGAAGTGATGCCCTTTTTAATTGATGAGGATCAATCCGCATTTAGAGCTCAATGTTATTACAATAAGGGAAACGGAGTATAACATTTTTCTTCAGGCAGACAATACCATGATCAGAATTCAGAACGAGGAGTTTCTAGATTAATTAACTTGTTGCAGATGCAGGGTATACTCTTAATATTAATGTTTAAACTTCCCCTAGTCTCTCAAGCTATGAAATACTAGGAGACCTTGGGAGCTACTTCTATATGTTATTTGGGTATAAGATTATGAATGTAGTAAATTTCTATTGAAAATTATGCACATATCAATAAAAAGAGAAACAAGGCTCTTGATAGATGGGCTCTCCTGCCATTAGAACTTGAGCAGAATAATGGTGGGAAAAACTAATATCTTGCCCAGACTGCTCTGTTTGTTCTAGTTTTGCTTATCCACATCCATGATTACCAGTTTAGAGAATGAGACAAAGTGATAAATAGATTTATTTGGAAAGGTAAATTTCCTGGCGTGAATTATAAGCTCTCCAGTATGACACAATGAGGGAGGGATGGGCTTACCAAAGACTATTATTTATCAGCACACATAAAACTGTTATACTTTGATGGAGTCAGAAAACAGGAAACTCATAGAGCTGTCTTTATTAGGCAGGCCACTGCAGATGTTCACACAGTGGCCTTTCTAATAAAGACAGACTTTATATATTATCGATACTAAAATCATCTCAGACAGATGTGAAGTTCCTCATCAAGATTTCTTCTTATATCTCCAATTCAGACATTACTTTGAAAAGAGTATCAAAGGACTCATATGAAGTATATCAACTATTACATTATTACATAGATGGCTTCTTTCACTCCTCTTCGAGTGACCCACACCTGTTTTCACACCTTAACTCATGTGATTAATCAGAAGATCAATAGCGGGTCAAAGACATGAAAGGACGCTCCCAATCTGTCACGCTGGAAAGATTCATCACAGGGCCTTTCTTGCCATGTAAAAGTCTTCTAAATGCTTGACATGAAGATAAAACTAAGTCTGTCAATTCAAAAGCACAAGAAATAAAAGTTTTACTTCTTTCATAATGGTAAGATAAAAAAACAAAAAAACAAAAAAACATCCCATTCTCTGTTTGTTTTCTCTTCCTCCTCACCCCCAAACTGGTCACTTCTGGGATCTTCTGTTCATGAAAAGAGATTTCCTTCTCACCACGGTCTCCCTCTCTCTTCTCACCATCCTCATAGGGGATTGTTGGGGTTTCTGTCTAATCCAGTCTTGATCTCACAGTTCAAAGTGGCCTGACATTCAATATTTTGGTGCTATATAAAACTGAGCTCAAATAGATGGGCAGAGAGCAAAGAAAAGACATCAGTTAAAATCTGGCTTTGCACAGTTTTGCCTGTTTTGGTACTTCCTCATTCAGCATGTGTCTGTATGCTTTCTAAACTAGTTTGCATGGAAGCGATATTCACATAACTTTCTTGCATATTGGTATGGTGCAGGCTTCTGTTGAAACAGCTTAAATCCACTGTTTTTTCACATTTCACACCCTGAATTATAACAACAAGATTTTCTTAAAAACGTAAAACTGAAATATAATAATCTCTGACCTTCAGCTTTCTCAGAAGTGCAGTGCCACGGTTTTCTCCAGACATGGCACACAAAGTGAAGGCCAAATAATTAAATTCCTTGCCATTTTAAGTCTTTCAGCAGTTTTCAGTCATTTCAAGTCTCCTTTTTTCCTCCTTTTCAAACTTTAAACACAAGGCACACAACACCTTGCGAAGGCAATCATGCTCACATCCCATGTCTCAAATTTTGCACTAAAATCTCATCAGACAGGCTGTGAGAAGATTTGATCAGACTGACAAACTGAACTAAAAACATTTCCTGTATACATTGATTTTCTTTCAGGTGAAGTTGAGAGTATATAATGATGTTTCAGTTAGCTCCCACTTTATTCTAAAAATGTAGCTTTTGTTATGCTAGTGAATTTAAAATGTTAGCACATTTAGTTCAGTTTTAGTCAACTAGAAGTCAACTGATACTTCTTGTTAAATTGACCCCAAGGCATCTTCTACCATCCACCATGACTTAAGGGGTCCCCCTGCTGGTAGATAAATACAAAGCCGTTACTGGCAAAGGGAGTTAAAACTCAGAACCTTGTTGCTGGAGTATTGAGATGGTAGTGCTAACTGCCGCCATCCATTTATCAGTGAAAGTAAATTTTGAAAGTAATCTTTTAGTTGGATGTTTGAGTTACAATCCTACCCCAGTGTTTCTTTGTGCTACAGTGAACTACTTAATAAAAAGAAATCGCTGAATTAATTTCATAAGCAAAAATTTGCAATAAAAAGTCAGAAGACTACAGCTTAAAAACAAAAATTTTACATGCAACACAAATCTTTGAAATTCAAATCTTCTACTTTACTCTGAATTTAAAATTCACTTTTCTCATTAACACTTTTTTTCCCTTGTGCTAATTTACTTAAAGTTAAAAGAACTCAATGGATTTATTTAGTCTGTCAAACATTATCATCACTGACACACTGCAGGCAGTCACTGTTTCACAAGAAGTGAACAGGAAGGGTGTAAATCTGTCGGCTTCATGGTTTAGGCTGTTTTAATTTGACCAGAGAGAATCCAGCTCCCCCAGGCCTGTTCCCAGTAAGCCCTATTCATGAGTCCCTCTATGTAGACACTACTTACCACCTTTGGAAATATAATGAATCTTTCTAAGGGATCTGCTCAAGCTCACTTTGTAAACTGCATATCAGACACAGAAAGCCATGTGGGTCTGTGTAGAAATATATTTTGCCAGAGGAATGCTACACACTTGATACAGTCTGTCCTACTTTTGGCTTCATTCCAACCACAGTAATTACAGACAGTGCAACAGGAAACAGAGAGAGATAATGTGCAGCGCGACAGACGTAATGATCTGGTGGTAAGAGTAAACAGTATCAGGTCAGTGCAGTTTGCAGAGATAAACACATTCAGCACCTTGCATATAATTTCAGTCATGCAAAACACATACAACCAGCAGCTTACGCAGACATGCAGATCACATCATGAAAACACGAGTGATTAAAAAGAACAGATGACGAGTAAGTCGAGTAACACTAAGATGTGGTCCAAAAAGGCAAAAAACAAAAAGAAACAGAGAAAGCAAACTGGAAGAAGTGAGAAGCAGACAAAAAGAAAAAAACCCACTGAGCTGAGATGTTAGTATTTCATCTTTAGAAAGAAATGTTTCCTGAAAAAGATAATATTTCCAAATAGGAGATTTTATTTACTGTAGGTGTATAAATGCATGCAGCTCTATCTTCAACATAGCATGGGACGCTGGCATCCCGTTTGAAATGGCACAAACATGTTGAGAGAAATCAAAAAGCTGGAGATGCAATGCTTACATGCAAACAGAAGCACATCTTCATTACATGCAGACTCTGGGACACACTATACATGTATACTCATGACAATCATTATTATTACCACAGTTACTTAGTTTGTGTGCAGAGTTCTTATGAGAAATGAGAGAGATTAAAAAACATGAACAGCTTCGTCTTGTCTTTTAAAAGATTTAGAAAATCAGTGTCCTTCCTCAGTAACAAAAAGAAAACACTTAACAGTTACAACTTCTCATAATAATTAAAATTTACAAGAAACATATAAACAAGATAGTTTACATTGTTTACAGCTAGCTCAGGTTTGTCCTCCGGCGTTTGCTGGGGCTCTGCCCGGGGTCAACTTTCAGCTCGTGATACTGCATCTGTCCATCAACACAAACAGATAATACTGTGACAACAGACAGACTCCAGCTCTGGTTCATACAGTATAGAATCTACCTAGAGCAGCACCAGTGACCTAATCTAACAACACAGGCCCAGCTTCACTTTCTTACAGAGAAAACACTGAGCTTTCTCTCTGGAAACAGCGTGAAGGGGAAATGCGCAGTCAGAGGTTGAGGGCAGCTGGGCAGGATCAGGAAATTCATTCTCTGAATGATTCCTAAGAGCTTAGATGGAGCACAAGAAAATCCAGGAAAGTCTCCTTCTGAAAAACCACCACATAAACCTGAAACCTGTATCTAACCACACCTGTACAAACGACCACAGAATATAAATTACTGATGTGCTTTTAATCAGGTTACATGTGTGTGTATGAGCAGGTCTCATGTTATCTGCTGCGTGATACCTGTAGGTGTTTATTAAAGCCACACACAACACTAATGCTCAGGCAGCTGTCGACAGCAAACAGGACTATGTGCTTCATCTATCATATAAATGTGACTTTAAAATGCTTTTCTATTACTTTAATGAAAATGCAAACACAATAAATGACAGCTGTGTGATTCACTTAAATACTGTTCTTCCAATATGTTGAAAAGGAAACATTTCCAGTATTAACTGTGTCCATGCAGTACACTGACTGAGAACTCAGGGACTGAGGCGTGAATGCCTCGTGAATGACAGCCGCTGTAGCCTGAGGATTCGTTTTGTGAAACATCCTGTTCTGAAGTTCTCCTACATACGATGTACCTCTATTTACATGCATTCTTCATGGATTACAAAATTACCCACCACTTGAACATCAGAGGGGACTCTGGAAAGGAAGTCAAGAAGCTCGTTGTTGTCGATCATGTATGGATCACGAAGTTTCTTGGTGAACTTATTCACACCTGCAGAAAAAACAACTGTTTGAGGACTAGCAGAGACCAAGCAGTCCAAGCTGAGACTGAGTCACCATGGTTCATTACATGATATAAATACAACAACACTAAGGCAAGATCTACAAGATCTTTTTGGTAACCATCAAATCAAGTTGCTTTGATAAAGTCCCATGTAAAAATGCTCATTTGCACTATGAATTAAGATGGTTGCAGCCTGGTATTTTAAAGAATGCCATAACTAATATAGTTTTTATTCTATTACTGTGTTACCTGGCAATAAGTAGCAGGTTTCTCTTCCAGGAAACTGCTTGCTTTAAAAGCTAACTCTACTCTCACAAATATGGTCCAAAAACCAACATGGTGAGCATAAATCATTTAGAACATAGAGCCCAGAAGATAGAAACAGGTGGATGTTTATCTAATTGGATTCCCATTAGATTAGTTACAAGTTTACCCACAACCTTAAAAAATAAAAATAAAATATGAGCACTAAGTATTTCATTAAACATCTAGAAGGGCAGAGACCTCATCCCCCTAAAGCCAGGACCACATTTCATAATTTTGAGGTAAACGATCTGGAGCCTCACAAAAATGTAACTGAAACTCCCTTTCTCGTGCACCAGCTCTACACCAACATAGCGTAACATTTTTTTGTCTGTGTGTGTAGTCGTCTGTGTGTTGTGAAATCAAGACTCACCCCATGCAAGCACGAGGTATCGTAAAGGTATGAGGTAGAGAAGAAATGTGGCCAAACACAAGGCAGTGATTGCCAACCAGCTTAGAAAAGGCACGGTCCAGTTAAAAGTGCTGCGGGTAGAAAAGGACAAAAGAGCTCATTAAAAAAAAACATTCAACTGGATGTATGTGAAAAATCACAAGTCACACCTAACAGCTTCACAACAAACAGCTGCAAAAAGGAATCAGAGAGGAAACTTGTTAACCCAGAAAACATACTTCTTCACTCTCTCTCCAAAGGACGCCACCTCATCCAGAGCATTCTGAACACTGATAAACACGTCCTGAATGGCGTACAGTTTATCCATAAAGCCTTTGGGCTCTGAGTCCTGACAGGGACAGGAGAAACATCATGAATACATAGGCATCATAGGCATGACTGTCCAGATGGTGATTGTGAAGTAATCTTTCCGTGTGTTTGTGTAGGAAAACACATCTTGACTTTGGAAGCCTTATCTTGGTTTTGAGGAACCTGAGACAGCTAGCTAGTTGTTCTTTCTAAAATGTCAGTCAGCAGCATCTAAACCTTCAAAATAAAAGCCCTAAAGACCTTAAACTCTTTAAGGACTTGAACTTTGTAAGACTGTACACAAAAAAACTTTTTCTTAAATGTTTGAAACACTTGTACTACATAAATTTCTAACAAAGAGCTATTATTATTATTACGAGGTTAATGGTCACAAGAATGCCAGATGCTACTTTTGCATATTTGCCTTCATATTTTTTAGGAAACTAATATTATATAATGTAATACTGAGCATGCAGATAGGCAGAAACACATTTTTATCTTTGAAGGCCTAAAAGGCAATCTGGGATAAGCCAAACACCTGTGTTCCTCTATTAAGAAGTCTCTTGGTTAATATTACATATTAATGTTTATAGTTTTAAAACATCATTACCTTTTCCTCTTTATCATCTTCATCAACTTCCCATTCAAACATGCCATCCATGGACTACAACAGAAAATGAAGCGATTATAACGTTGTCTGAAAGAGGAGCGCTTATAGAAGGCCTGCGTTTTACTTGTTTTCTCACCACATCAGCTCCATCCCTGCTGGAGCAGAAGAAGTAGTTCCACACAAGTAGAAGCAGCAAGGCTAGTGGCAGCATGTAGAGCTCAAAATTCCACACCACCACCACAAACAGCTAATAGAAAGCAAAACAACATGACACTCAGTAGATCATTCATCGGTCATGTGTACAGGGATGTGTGTGTGTGCATTAGTGCCTTTCATACCACAAAGGAGACAATGCTTCTCTGTGCAGACTCCCATTCAAAGCAGCTGTTGATGAAACTTCCCCAGCTAATCAGCACCATAATGCAGCGCTTGACTCTGTTGAAGTTCTGCTGGAGCAACTGAAAGACACAAAGATGTTTCTAAACATTTCAGTTGTTACATGACCTAAGCTGTTCCCCCGAGGATGTATGCTTGGACCACTCGTGTTCATCATTTACATACTGTCACAGATAATCCTCAACCATGGCTTAACTTCCTCTTCTGTGCAGACGATTAGCAGCTCTATATAACTACCAAACGCTCTGCCTAGCAACCCCCTTGATCCCTCTTCACTTATTAAATGTCCTTAGGATGTAAACACCAACAATATAGAGCTCCTGGTTGTGGCAATGCTTCAGAATTAGATTTACCTCTTCTAGTTCGTCTAGTTAAAGGCTACGTCTATGGTTACCAACAATGGTCCACACTCTGAGCATCATCCTGGAGTGCTCTTGTGACCAACATAACAATATAGAATAGAAAAGAAATATGCGTTATTGTCCCTCATTGGGGAAATTCAGAAATTCAGCAAAGAGACAGGCAGACGGAGCACGCAAAATCACACAAAGATTAATTTAAAAAAAAAACAAGAAACAAGAGACTGTACGGAGCAAATTTACAACATAAAAAAATACTGTACAGCTATTAAAAATAGCATATTCAGATTCAAAGAAATATGCAGCTGATTAGGATAATTAAAAAAATGTACAAATATATTATATATTACACAATTTCCTTAGGCATTATTAAAGTATTCTGATTCTGATATAGATACAAATATATACTTTTAGCACATAGTTGGCCTTCACTTTCCTTTCACATTGTCCTTTCTACTGGAAGTCCTGACAGTCCCAGTGACTCTGCAGTCATGGTTCACAAACACTCACATATGAAGTCCTGTATCTAGACTGGCTCCCACTAAAGTATCACAAAGACACAAGATCACAACAAAGTCTCTCTCCTCCTCACTCAACATCTCTTGAACCTTGTTCATTTCTACATCCTTCCCCCCCAACCCAAACTAACCTAAACATTGGGAAAATGACAGATCCCTTGGCACTTTGGAAAGTTTTCCTCTTAACACCAGAAATCTTGAAATCTATGACCCTTTTCAGAACCTTTACTCATATTTGTATTGTACTGGCTGGTTGTTTTTTAGTCTCAAGTTATAGAAGAATGATAAGTTTTGTCACCGGTTTGAAAAAACATCAGCAGGAAATACTGATACATACTTGCTTGGAGACTTTTGGTTCTTCTTCAATATATTTCTGTTCTGCAGGAACCACAGTCCTCAAAGCAGCTTTAACCTTAAAAAAGAGAAACACACAATACGGTCTGGCATAACATTTTCTATCTGGTCCAGGAGTTTGTAAAAAGTGGATGTACGTATTGTAGAGGTTTTACATTTTTATTGATTACATTTAGAAGCCAAAAACCTTCTTGACATAAATGTCCTGAAGAACTATGTAAAACCACAACAAAAGCCAGCCTAAAGTCTTGCTTTGCTTAGTTCTAAAATGAGCATTCACAGCACAGCGTGACTCTCACAGCGTTGTAGATGACATCAATCTCTAGGTAGATGCACCCTTTGGTCGGTGCTGTCAGCTCCTTATTTTTCAACAGGTATCCCTTCTGCTCGCCATTACGAACCTAAAACACAAAAACATAATTGGGTTTGGCTTTAGTTACTTTAACTGGTTATCGATTGTGGGGGTTTGTCTGTATTAATGTAGTCGCTTTACCTTACAATACAAAGCGCCTTAAAGCGACTTTTGTTGTGATTTGGTGCTATATAAATAAAAGTGAATTGAAACTGAACTGATTCTCTGTGATTCAAAAAGACTTTTACATGCTCAGTGGATGCATGTAAGACCAATCTAATGGGCATTCTCTGTTTTTTTAAGCACCTTGTAAGCTTTCAGTTTTCATGCTGCTATTCAAGGTACTACAAGCAATAATAACAGTCCAGCTACACACATGACATTTTGATCATTTGAGTTTCTGAATAAGTTTAGTATACTAAACATCCGCAAAATAGCTACTACAAGAATGAACTCTTTTTCTTTTCAAAGCCTGTCTGGGTTTGTTTTATATCTTAAAGATAGGAGCATCGTAACGTTGGTACTTGTGCCAACTCAGCCAGCTGTAGCTTATTGCTGTTCTCTAAGTCTCAGAGTTTCTGTGTTGATGGCTTCTTAACCCCTTTAATGAAATGATCAAACACATAATATGGCTTGCTATGTGGTGCTACCACTCTAAGAACTGTGTGCTATAGATTTGGAGAAATTCCAATATTTTCTTTGTCTGAATCGTTTGCACAATTTGCCTAGTGTCTGTTCATTACACCCATACAGCTGGATGCAACTCAACAACCAAACATGTTAGCACTTTACACACATACACATCGTGTGTCTTTCATATACTTTTATTACACTCACATTCAATAATGGAATTGCCACTTTTCCCAGGAAGTCTGCACTCCTGTCTCTGTCTTCATCAAACACTGTCACCTCCAACACAGAGTGAATGTCTTTGACATTACTGAGGAAAAAGGGGAAAAGTATGGTAAATGGACTGGTTCTTATATAGTGCTTTTCTACTCTAACTCAGCACTCAAAGCCCTTTATACAACTTGGCTCATTCACCCATTCATACACGCACTTTTTTCTATGCTCTTACTATGTAAGTGCTTTCTATCATTCACACACATTCATATAGAGACAGATGCATCAGACAGCATCTTGGGGTTAGTATCTTGCCCAAGGATATTTGGCATGTAGATGGGGAAGAGAAAGACGGAACAGTTCATATGTGGAAATGTATTCAATATTTGGGAAGTGGCATCCCCTGCAGCTTAAGAAAAACTATCTATGAACACTATAACTTTTCTTGAAATTAATAAACCCATCCTTCACCCTTAATATAATGCTGTGTACCACAGCTTTGATCCTGATGTCAACTGTGAGTACGCTAAAACAAAAAGTTATCTAAGAGCTCTGTCAGAATGAAAGACAACAAGGCCAGAGGAAATGGCTGACATCCTGTTGATTGATGTGTCTGACTGAAAATCAGATTTTGTTTTGTTTCTGATTGGCTACAGGAGGCTTTCAAAAGCAGCGCTAGTTCCACTTCTATTGGCATCCACCTCAGAAATCACCAGTCGGTTTGGCTCTACTTCATACATCGCTCGTGGAGAAGCTCATACAGAGATACTCATTCTTAGGGCTGGGTATCGGCTCTGATTTCTATAACTGATGGCCAATGCGATTCAATTCAGTTAGATTCAGTTTTGACTCAGACAGTCAAAAATATTATAATTTGATTATTTATCAGCACATATCCATATTTTATATCTATGTATAAAAACAAAGCTGACACTTATGAGACTTCCACAGAGGCGTAAGCATCACAGTAGATGCCTTTGTGTCGAAGTAACTGAGGATAAAACACAAAAACATAAAGGAGATTTTCCTGGCCTGGCTTGTTATAGCAGATAACCCCGTTAAAAATATTCTGCAGTAGATCATGTGGAGCAGGGAAATTATTTTACTGCTATTGTTAAATAATTGTCATCATTACCATTGCATTAATAATATAATCTGGAGTTTATATTGCATTCAGGGGTTGAACAGTGTGTGTCTTTCAGAAAGGCTAAAAAGTCACAGGCTGACAGGAAACAGGCTTGCAGAGAGTTGCAGAAGCAGGAAGTTATTTTGAGCAGCAGGCTAAGACGAGGCTTTAACAATGTAACAGACAGCTTTAAGAAGGCCTTAAGCAGTTATGACTATTTTATACACAATGCATATCTGTGCTTATTAAAGAGTTGGAGCTCGGTCAATTAATTGGGGGTCGGAAGCTTTGTTCGGCGCGATGTTCGGACAATCTATTGTGCAAGTGACTTGGAGCCATAGAAGGAATTGCAATACATGCTTACAAAACACTTATATATCAGATCATTTTATATTAAGCTTTTAAGTAGAGGTTCTTGGTTAAAACATTTATTTAGTAGAAGACATACACATAGTCTCAGTGAGCCTCTGGTCTAGTGAAAGCTCAGAAGTGCAACAGGTGAATTGAGAAAGAGCATTTGAGGACGAGACACAATTTTGAACCTTAACAATCAAAAACAGAGAAAAACCATGAATTAATATATGAACATTACCTGATGCTGGTTACAAGTTACAGAGGTTTTATTAGAGACACAGCCTAGCATTTTGTAGTTTGGCATGATTTGTAAAAGTTTACATTTCTTTGGTATTAAACAGCAGAAATTAGGCTTTCTTATTGGAGGTCATTTTTTTAAAAAAGGGAAAAAAACAAAACTGGGGCCGACAGCACTGAACACAACGGGAAACTGGTGCGTAATAAACAAGCGAATAATGCAGAAAATAGAGATTTTTTATGGTAAACTGGTAAATTCACGACAATTTTTTTTGTGAAGCGCAGTTTTGACCTTCTTTTGCTGCTGGTTCAGTGAATTGGGTGGGAGTGACGAAACCTGCAGCATCAGAATCTGTGAGATGCCTCTTTCAGCACGCTATGGTGTGTCTGTGTACGTGCCACCATATTAACATGGGGATTCACACTTTGTGTTTCCATCTTTGTGCTGAATCTGCTTACTGGCTCTTTAATCATTTGCTGTTTTAGCTGTTTGGTGGTTGTTGAAATGATTTCCTGAGCTTTAACCTGAGATTCTGGCTTTACTGGCAAAATTACATTCATATTTAAAAATCACATTCTTCAAATTAAAATCGATTTGAGTCGATTTTTTAAACCCACCCCTCCTCATTCTACTCATCCATAAACTTTTTCCTCTGACAGCCAAGAAGGCTATATATGTATCACAAAAAGCATCCAACTCAATAATCATCATCTGTGTCACCTGCTTTTTAATGAGCTTGATTTGTTAACAGCTTATCTGCACTGAGCAAAGATTCATGAAGTCACAAAATTGCCGTGAAGTCACTAAGGCTTCAGTAACAGCTAAAGGTCCAGGTTCTTCTACTACCTAATTTAGTAGCAACACACAGAACAGTTACTAGAAAACCATAACCAATAAAATACAGCAAAGTGGCAATTTTCATGCATATATATTTTTAATACAAGGAGTTGAAACAAAGGAAATGGTTTGCTTTTTTCCTGGTTTTCACTGATAAATGTCAACTCACAAGGTGAAGACTTTGTTCCACTCTGGATTGAGGTTCTTGTAAACGGTGTGTGTCTGCAGCCTGTCATTGTTCAGCTCCAGCACACAGAAAGGGTCACTTTTACCTGAGCGACCAATCAAGATAATGATAATGGATGAATCACAGTAAGAATGAAGAATAATGCAAAGTATTATGAGCAAGCAAAGGCAAGAAATCAGAGTCATTTTTTCATTTACCGGTTACATCTGCAACCATGAGACCTTCTGCTCTCATCACCTTCACCTGTACTATGCCCACATCTTTTAAGTTAAAGAATGACTTCGTCACACCCTGCACAAGAAAATTGAGCACAACAGTGTAATATGTGTGTTAAGATGGTGTAGTTATTTCATCTGAGTTGCCCTCAGTGTGCTGCTTACATATCGTTGGAGTATCTCTCTACGCTCCTGTGGGTCATCTAGCGGGGTCACAGAGAGGTCGGTGATAGAGACAGCAGCCGAAGCGGTTAGTGTGACCAGCAGCACAACAAAGCCTTGAGACTCCTCTAGTGGCAGCTCCAGGTGATGCGTCTGCTCCTTAGCAAGAGTGGAGAGGTCCAACTGGCAGCTGAACCACATTCAAAACAAAACACACCAAGCTAATGAGCTGAACATTTAAGTAAAAATGAAGTTTGAACCAAAAACTGTTGCTATCTATCTATCTATCTATCTATCTATCTATCTATCTATCTATCTATCTATCTATCTATCTATCTATCTATCTATCTATCTATCTATCTATCTATCTATCTATCTATCTATCAACACACAGACAGACAAACAGACAGATTGGGGGGCATTGCCCCCGAGTGCTCCGATCAGCACAGGTACCACTGTCACTGACCACTTCCTTCACCCCTTGGTATTTCTCAACATTGTAATGTTCCTATGCCTGATGTTGCTCTCACTTGGTATAGTTACATGTATCTTCCTTATCTGATTCTCCACCACAACCATGTCCAGTTGGTTAGCCATCACCATCTGCATCTGAAAGCTCGGACATTCTCAACCACCCTAGGAGGCGTGTCCTGCTTTGACCTCTGGTAGGATTTCTTGATATCAGCCTCTTCTTCTGTCTGTCAGTGGTACATGCAGGCAGGGGCCTATCCTTTCATGATGGTTCTTTCTCTTTTCCTGTTCTTTCTCAGGTTTCTGATACCTGAGGTATTCACTAAGCACATGATCATTTGTGGCCATCATCCTGATGTATTCATGGATTTTTGCTGTTTTATCTGCTGGACTTGGGGTGAAACCCTTCATGCATGGTAAGGAGCTTCCTTGTCTTGATGTCAGTGGTTTCCCTCTCCTCCTTTGGCGGCCTTATTAACCCAGCAGGGTATCTGATGACTGGCGGGCGTAAGTGCTGATTGTCTGGATCTTGTCCTACCGATTCAGCTGACTCCTCAGGACTTGCCTTACTCTCTGGAGGTGTTTGGTGGTTGAGTTTTTCCTAGCAGTCTCTTCATGGTTCCCATTTGCCTTTGAGCTTCCAGTATCAGTATCTCGTTCGTTCCTGTGATACAGCTTGATGTCATCCATGTAGAGGAGGTGACTAATGACTCCTCTTTTCTGTAGCAGTATCCATAGTTAGGCTTGCTGATGTTCTGGCTGAGAGGGTTTAGGCCTATGCAGAACAGCAGTGGGGACAGAGCATCTTCTTGGTAAATCCCACACTTGATGGTGACTTGGTTTGGTTTGAAGTTGAACTCTAGTATTGTTCACCACATCCTCGTTGAATGCTCTTAGGGTCCTGTTGATCTTGAATAGTTCTAGGCATTCCAGGATCCATGTGTTAAGCACTGACACATGGGTAAAATAAAATCCACTTTCAAACTGAGAGAAATTACATTACACTTAAACACTAGCATTTGTGAAATGTCAAATGTTCAACATGAATTAGAAATCAAAATCCTTTCTCCCAATAAAATAATAGCACACATTTCTGAAGCTTGTGTCCAAGAATGAGAACACAGACAGAACATTAAACACCACCTAACTAATGCCACCTCACTAACACCTATTAAAAGACAGTTTTTTCTCCATCACTTTTGCCATCTGTTTTCTCCTAGGGGACTGTTGGCTTGTTAGGTTTCTGTCTGCAATAATATAGGGTATTTACTTTGATAACGCTATATAAATAAAGTTGAATTCACACAGAAATCACCCAAACATAAGTAGAGACTGACCGCCCAATGAAATCGTCCCTTCTTCCAGTGTCTTTGTCCCACACCGTGATCTCTAGCACCCCACCTGTCTCTTCATACAGATGCAGGTCAAACTGCTCCCTCCACTGTGGGCTCAGGGTCTTTGGCACTGTCTAGACACACACACACAAATACTGACACATCTCCTCATTTGAAAGAGCTGGGCTTCAAACATGAAAGTATGACCTTAGTTGCACATGCTGTACCTTGCTCTTGTATTTCTGGGGCCCGAGTCTGAACTTGACATATGGGTCACTCAGACCGTTGGGATCCATGGGCATGAGGTTTCGACCCTCGATTAGTGCGATGCTGACTATCCCTCGCCAGAGCTGGGCTTTTCGATGTAGCTCTGACAGACGTATAGACTGCTGCTGCTGGGCCACACACACACACACATACACAACTTTATTTGCCACATAGTAACAACAAGAACACAATGCAGGGCTCTGTTGTTCCTGCTCTAAAAGATGATGATCAATCAAACCTCGAATCATGTTGCTCTAAGGTAAATACAAAAATTAAAAAAACTGCCAGAATAGAGGTAAAGTAGATAAGTCGATAAAGTCCAACAGCCTTGGGATTGGAGAAAAATAGATATTTATTTAAGATTTTTTATGTTATCAGGCCATACATAAAGGATCCATAAAGTGAATTTCTTGAAAACTGACTCTGTTTTTTAATTCACTTTATGAACATTTTATTGCACAATTAGAATATTTTAGTGCTGCAGTAGCAAAATAAAATTTTGTGTTCAGCACATGTGCTTTTTATGTCTTTACTACACAAGTTTACTCAGCTGAGTTCAAACCCAATAGAGAAATGCAGAAATGTTTTCTCTGAGCAGATCCTTTTGTTTATGTCAGGAGGACAAACTGCTGGACATACTCATGTCAGGTACTTCTAGTAACACCTTTCTACTGAATTTGAGCAGTTAAAGCACTTTCTATTACAAATCCCATTCCACCAATCAAGAACACACATTCATACAGGCCTTTTATCTACATAAGCACTTTGTATTGCTTTCACACAAAATCCACCAACCTTTTAAATGGTAGATGATGCCAAAGGGGTTTGCATTTCCTTGATCTTGGGAAAATAATATTGTCCTCCTTATTTCTATATATAATATAGAAATATGGCTAAATAATGTAAAATAATACGATCATTTGAACTGAAAGTTATTCGATTCCTCTCATAAACCTCATAGGAGGCAGTTACTGTACAATGTCTAGACATTGCCTACGCCGGTATGCCATCTGTACAAACTGCCTTTCCACTCTTCCTGCTCACAAGTCTCTTCACATTCTTCAACTTTTCTTTGTTTGCTCCTTTTATGGGCATCTTTGATTAGTAAAGTTTATTCAAACAGGAGACAGAGCATTTATTGGGGACATGATTAAAGATTAGTAAATCATCCAACTTTTATTTGAAGAAGTAAGGAAGAGAATTAGCTTGGCCTGATAACACCATGTTAACATGGATGAAGAACAGAGCCCTGGTGGCAGATAGTGGGTGGAAATGACAGCAGCAAGAGCAAAATATCTCTCGTGATAAAAATATGAACTCAGTAGGGGAAAAAAATCTCTGACACAAGATGGTAACAAGGCTGTCAAGGTAAAGACACAATAAAGTGAAGAGCAGAGTGATAAGCATAAAGCTGTAAGGACAGTTTAAGGAAAGCTGTTACTGCATGCACAGATGATGATGATGATGATGATGGGCATGGTGATTATTTACCTTAGTGGATCGTTTCCAGGACCTCCTGAGCAGCATAGTCTGAATATACATAAAAATGGATTATTTCTACTGACTTATGCAGGGTGGAAAAGTTGAATGGATAGCTGTAACTAAAGGGCTGCAAAGTGTGTCTGCATTTTTATTAAATAATATGAAAACAGCCAAAACCTCTTTCATTTAAATAGGGTACCATTGTGTTTAAGCCACTAGGGGAAGCTGTAGGATGGGGTTCTGTTAACTAAATGGGAAATAAAACTAAGGGGAGGTGTCCTGCTTCAATTAAGCTTTATAAATAAGGCACCAAAAAAAGAGTCTACCAAAAAAAAAGATCTTCACCAGAACTGAGCATTCATTATCTCAGCCTCAGCAGTGTGCCAATTAGAGCCAATGAGACTTTGACCTGTCCAAGCTTTGATTTGAGTGTCATGGTTTTCTGTCTGTTGTTGTTTGTTGTCTTCCTTTCTCTCCGTCTCCCTCCAACTCTCTTTTTACTGCTGTTTCTCTGTATCTGTATCTCTGGCTGCAGCTGGAGAACAAATTCAGACTTGGCCTATTATGAATTTATGTGTTGAATTAAACATGAACAAGATGTGCTGTTTTTAATATCTCAGAGCTGAGGATACAGTTGGAAACCATCTCTTCATGCAGCTCCATTTAACTGAGCAGAAACTATAATCACAGCTAAGCAGACCAAAATAAATAGAATTACTGAGTTTATTCAATACAGTGCAGTCTATGTCTGCTGTATGCAGCTGTTTAAAGAGTTCTCTCCAAAGCCATCCTACTACACTTCTTTGTATTGGATTATGTTAAAGGTTAGCCCTGTCAAGTTGAGCAACTTGATTCATTTCATATCAAGTATTATAGGGCAAGGTTTTGTTTGCAGAGTTGGACAGTATAGCAATGTTAGGAAGTCAGTACAGAAAGAGAAAACAATATGTTATTATCGTGTTATAATCATATTATACACTGCTTTTCTGAAACACAAGTAATATATAAAGATGAATGTCAAGACAGCTCCACCTAATGTAATACAGAAATGGGCACTCGCATCTCACACGGCCGACCCGATTGCAGCAAGAGTCAACTAGTGCTGTGGACAACGTTTCACAAAGTTAAACTTTTGCTTTTTACATAATACGGAATCCATTCATTGTGAAACATTGTGGGGCAATGTCACCACATTTTTGAAACATTTAAGGGAATTTTCATGAATAAAAACTGAGCTGGCTGCTGAGCGGAAAGACAAGCCTAGATGGGGATGCTGATATGTAACTCTAGCAACCGAACTGTGCAAAAATACCTCCCTTTAATTTGTTACATTTTGTTTGCAATGATCTCTGTTCTACAGCTTTCTGGAGGTCTTTCAAAGTTTTTCACTGATTTTGGCTACATTTTCACAAACTTTCTTCTTTGTTCTTTAATTGAATCTATGGAAATGCTAGATGTTGGGGTTTGGGGTTGAACTTCACCCAGATTTTGGGGATCTTGTAAATATTGATGAATTTTGATCCATCAGACACAATACTACCTGGAAAGCATCTAATCAGCAACACTTTTTTTTTCAGCACAGTAATTAACTAAAACACACTGCCAACACAGTGAGAGTTTACCTGGATGGGGAAAAAAGACACACAGTGG
Organism: Copadichromis virginalis; assembly: GCF_057382275.1. Taxonomy (NCBI): domain Eukaryota; kingdom Metazoa; phylum Chordata; class Actinopteri; order Cichliformes; family Cichlidae; genus Copadichromis; species Copadichromis virginalis. Next base: position 62,933,090 of record NC_140624.1, read on the forward strand.
TACACTATTACTCATGCACTGGTCTCCCCAGAGTCTGAACCTAAGCAGTATTGAAGTAGTATGGAATGATCCATATAGAAAACAGAAGAAAAGGCAGAAATATATAAAAAAGAAACGCCTTAAATGTCCTTCAAGAAGCCTGGAAAACTATGGCTTTCTGAAGGCTCCTTTCTGAAGAAAGCTGCCTCAGAGTTTATGCTGTGCTTTTATTTTATTTTATTAATTTTATTAATAAAATACATTTTCTTAATATTATTCTTATTCTTATTTCTTAATTATTAGTATTAATTTTAATCTAATATGTTTGCCCACTAACAATGAAAGGTCAGTCTATAATTTCAATGGTAGGTTTATTTGAACAGTGAGAGACAGAACAATAACAAAAAAATCCAGAAAAATTCATTTCCAAAAAGTTATAAATTAATTTGCATTTTCATGAAGGAAATAAGTATTTAAGGCCTCCCTATCAATCAGCAAGATTTCTGGCTCCCAGGTGTATTTTATAGAGGTAATGAGCTGATATTGGGAGCCTCAACTTGTTACCTGTATAAAAGACAGCTGTCCATAGAAGCAATCAATCTATCCAGATTCCAAACTCTGCACCACGGCCAAGACCAAAGAGTTTTCCAAGGATGTTAGCGTCAAGATAGTGGACCTACACAAGGCTGGAATGGGCTACAAGACCATCGCCAAGCAGCTGGGTGAGAAGGTGAAAACAATTGGTGTGATTATTCACAAATGGAAGAATCATAAAATAACTGCCAATCTCCCTCGGTCTGGAGTTTCAATGATAATGAGAACAGTGTGGAACCAGCCCAGAACTACTCAGGAGGAACTTGTCAATGATCTCAAAGCAGCTGGGACCATAGTTACCAACAGTTGGTAACACAGTATGCTGTGAAGGACTGAAATCCTGCACAGCCCGCAAGGGCACCATTTGAAGCTGCTACTGAACATCTCAATGATTCAGAGGAGGACTGGGTAAATGGTAAATGGCCTGCATTTGTATAGCACTTTACTCAATCCCTAAGGACCCCAAAGCGCTTTACACTACATCCAGTAATCCAGTGATTAGTGGCTGACCTGCTCTGCCACCTGAGCTACAGCCACCCGTGAAAGTGTTGTGGTCAGATGAGACCAAAATTGAGCTATTTAGCATCAGCTCAACTTGCCGTGTTTGAAGGAGGATGAATTGCTGCCTACGACTCCAAGAACACCGTCGTCACCGTCAAACATGAAGTTGAAAACATCATGCTTCGGGAGTTTTTCTGCCAAGGGGAGAGGACAAGTGCACTGCATCAAAGGGAGTATGGATGGGCCCATGTTCCGTCACATGTTGGGTGACAACCTTCTTCCCTCAGCCAGGGTATTAAAAATGTGTCATGGGTGGGTATTCCAGCATGACAATGATCCAAAACACATGGGCAAGCCAACATGGATTGGCTCAAGAAGAAGCATATTAAGGTCTTGGAGTGGCCTAGTCAGTCTCCAGGCCTTAATCCCATAGAAAATCTGTGGAGAGAGCTGAAGGTTTGAGTTGCCAAACATCAGCCATGAAACATTAATGACTTGGAGAGGATCTGCAAAGAGGAATGGGACAAAATGTGTGCAAAACTTGACCTACAAGATATGTCTGACATCTGTGATTGCCATCAAAGGTTTTGCCACCAAGTACTAAAGCTTTAAAGCAGAAATTTGCAAAGCCTACTTTGATGAGGCTCCACATATTTGCCTTACTATAGTCAGTTTTCTGATTATTGCGAGAGCCAATCAGCCTGCAAAGACTCATCCATAAAGTCGGATTAGGAACTAAGATATTTGTTCTCTATAATCCCAAGTGAAACAACCATATGTTTGTGGTGTTAAAAATGTTGAAATTTAACAGCCAGCAGATATATCAGAAAAGATGCTACCCATTTGCAATTTGAGATTAAAAGTTTGCTTCAAAATAACGTTTATGTAAAGACCCAGGAAGAATTTCATCTTAGCCTTTTGATCACTGGTGCAGGAAAATATAGTAACAGTGTTTATAATTCATGCTGATTTTATTTTATTCATAAGGGGTGCTGAGAAAACATGAAGCCAAAAGATGAAGATAAAAAAATTGAGAAAATGCTTTGAGAAACCTGAAAGTAAACATCGAAAGCTACAAAGACAAACTGACTGCACAAAAGTTATTACTAGCCTATACAAGTCTGACAGATGACTCTACTGCATTGTGCTCTCTATCGTGACTCAAAGCAGCTACTCAACTAGAGGTGACCTAGGAAAGGGTCAATCAAGGTGAAACTATGGAAAAGCACTAAGAGCCTGATCACCACTACACTTACTTTATGCACATAATGTTTTAGTCCATACTTCTTAACCTCCATCTGCAGCAGGAAACATAGAGACCCATCTTTACTGAAGGACAACAAAACTAAAATCAACTTCAAAGTTGATTTTTTTCCTATACATGTGCAAACCTGGAAAGTAACTAAATGTTTTGGGTTTATTAATAATAACATAATTATTAGTAAGCTACTGTATGCCAATTTTTCAATTCAATTTTATTTATACAATGCAAAATCACAATAACAGTCGCCTAAAGGTGCTTATATTGTAAGGTAGACCCTACAATAACATACAGAGAAAAACCCAACAATCATATGGCCTCCTATGAGCAAGCACTTTGGCGACAGTGGGAAGGAAGAACTCCCTTTTAACAGGAAGAGATCTCCAGCAGAACCAGGCTCAGTGAGGGGCGACCATTTGCCGCAAACAGTTGGGGTGAGAGAAGGAAGACAGGACAAAAGACTTGCTGTGAAAGAAAGCGTTACTCTGAGACAGCATATTTCTAATTTTAGAGATTGTGCAAATGGAAGAAAGCAGTTCTACATATTTGTTTAATATGTGCATTGAAGGACATATTCTGGTCAATAATAACTTCAAGGTTCCTCACAGCGTTACTGGAGGTCAAGGTGATGCCAACCAGAGTAAGAATCTGGTTAGATACCATATTTCTAAGATTTTCAGAGCCGAGTACAATGACCTCAGTTTTATCTGAATTTAGAAGCAGGAAATTAGACCTCTAATTTTCTACTTCAATCTTGCTTCCAGGTCTTTATGTCTTTAAGACATTCCTGCAGTTTCAAATTGGTGTGCGTTATCTGGCTTCATAGATAGATAAAGTTGGGTGTCATTGCATAGCAATGAAAATGTATGCTATGCCTTCTGATTATACTGCCTAAGGGAAGCATGTAAAATGTAAACAGAACTGGTCCTAACATGGAACCCTGTGGAACTCCATAACCTTAGTGTGTGAAGTGGACTCACCAAGGAGATGAACAAATTGGAGTCTATTAGACAGATATGATACAAACCACTGCAGGGCTAATAAAATAATAAAATATTATGGCCAACTGTATAGAACACTAAGGTCTAGCAGGACAAGCACAGAGATGAGTTCACTGTCAGACGCCATAAGAAGATCATTTATAACCTTCACTAAAGCTGTTTCTGTGCTGTGATGAGCTCTGAAAACTGACTGATACTCTTCAAATAAGCCATTCCTCTGCAGATGATCTGATAACTGTTTTACAACTACTCTTTCAAGAATTTTTGAAATGAAAGGAAGGTTGGAGATGAAGGCTGGCCTATAATAAGCTAAGACTGCTGGGTCTAGAGATGGCTTTTAAAGTAAAGGTTTAACAACTGCCAGCTTGAAGGCCTGTGGTACATAGCCAATTATTAGAGATAAGTTGATCATATTTAAGATTGAAGCATTAATTAACTGTGGGACTTCTTTGAACAGTCTTGTAGGAATGGGGTCTAAAAGACACTTAGATGGTTTGGAGGAAGTAATTACTTAAGTTAAATGAGAAAGACCAAATGGAGAAAAAGACTAAATAAATATCAGTGGTACTTAAAGTAGCTCTAGATAATGTTACATCTGTGAGGTGATTACAGACAGTTACTGTTGGTGGGATAAGTAGTTGGATGCATAGTTGGAAATTCCATGCATAGGAAGCAGCATATGCTACGCTCTGAAAGTTGGTCTTTTGCATAAGAAGTTTTCCTCTGTGCAAGATGCAGCAACAGCCGAAGAGCATCTGCACATGCCACAGAATGGTATGTTTACTAAAAATTTACTAAAACTAACTTTAAAAAATAAACTAAGAATGCAAAATCAACAATACAAGTAAAATAAAATCAGGGTTGCAGGCAAGTGATACAATTTGATATCATAATGGGAAAATGGAATAACTGAAAAACAAGAAATACAAGGATGTTACTTTAGGCCATTCATAAGCCAAAGATATTAGAAGAATATTAGTTAAATTGATCTTCATATAACATCATGATTAGATGCAGCTTTATATAAAAAAAATTGCTCTACCTCAACAATTCAGCTTATCCATCAGTGCAAGAAAGGAGGAGAAACAGTGGAATGTTTTTCTACATAAAACACTTTTCATTTAATACTTTTTCACACTAACAGACTTCCTCTAACAGAACATTTTCTGTGTGTGTGTGTGTGTGTGTGTGTATGTGTGTGTGTGTCTGTGTGCACGCGGGAGTGTTTAAGCTCTTTACCATGTCAACCAAATTTCACAGCTGACATGTAAAAATGATTTCCTTTCAACCTGCCCCTACGTTCTGACTGCATTAACTCATGTCAGTGTATCAGTTGTGGTGTTTTTGACATTTATTTAACTAAAGCAGGTCAAATTAAAATAAGATTTTAAAAAAAAGATCAAGTGAGAGAAATATCAGCTGACATAATCTTCATACATACTGTTGAGTCTCGGCGTTCCTCGATGGGACTGTCTTTAGGTGTCAGGTTGACGGCCAGCTCCAGAGTACCGAGGTCCTGATCAGGATACTGAGGGTCCTTCAGCACTAAAGTCACAGGTATCGTCCTGGAACACACAGTCATGAATATGTGCAGGTGTGTTTTCTGCTCTGCTTTCTGGCATGCTTTTTTTTTATAAGGCCAGTGTCACTACACGATGATTAGGTTCAGTAATTAGGTGCAACCTAATTCATTCGGTATTAAACGTACCTGTCTATGTAACTACAAATCATACCTATCAAATAGACTCCAAATTGTTCATGTAAATGGAGAGTCCTCTTCACACACACCAAGGTTAATTATGGAGTTCCACAGGGTTCAGTGCTAGGACCAATTCTGTTTACATTATACATGCTTCACTTGCGCAGCATCATCAGAAGGCATACTTTTTCATTGCTATGCAGATGACACCCAACCTTATCTTTCCATTAAGGCCAGATAACACACACCGGTTAGTTAAACTGTTTGAATGGCGTAAAGACATAAAGACCTGGATGACCTCTAATTTCCTGTTTATAAATTCAGGGGGAAAAAAGACACATAAATGTTTTAGATCGTCAAACAAATTAAAATATTAGACAAAGATAACACAAGCAAACACAAAATGCAGTTTGTAAATCAAGGTGTTTATTATTAAGAGGGAAAAAAAACAATCCTACATGCCCCTTCATGAAAAAGTCATTGCCCCTTCCTATTATAACATAAATTAACTGTGATGTATCACATCTTTTGGAAAGTTCAGCTCGAATAGGACCTGCCTAAAAAAAGCCTAAAAAAAGATCTTCAAAAGCCTTGATCCCCAAGACCTTTGTACAAATACTCTGTGGACTGACGAGATAAAAGCTGAACTTTTTGGAAGGTGTGTGTCCCATTACATCTATTGTAAAAAGTAACAGCATTTCAGAAAAGGAACATCGTACCAACAGTAAAATATGGTGGTGGTAGTGTGATGGTCTGGGGCCGCTTTCCTGCCTCAGAACCTGGAAGACTTGCATGGTACATGATAAATGGAACCACGAAGTCTGCTGTCTACCAAAACATCCTGAAGAAAAATATCCACATGGGCTCAAATTGTTGTCACCAAAATATGTAGTTTTTTGCTTTGTATCTGTAACCAGACCTTGAAAAAAATGTGTAACTTCTGTAAATATTTTTTACAAACAGACAAAAAAAATGTTATCTATGAATGCACAAACATAACATTTTCAGATATTTTGGTTTACAAGGTTATATAACTCAGTTCACAACTACGCAGTCTGATTTACAAGTACAAAATATTTATGACCACAGTTTGAACCCGGCCATCTGTTTGTGACCTCAAGCTGAAGCACACTTGGGTTCTGCAGAAGGACAATGATCTAAAACAGACCAGCAAGTCCACGTCTGAATCGCTTAAGAAAAACAAAATGAAGATTTTTGGGTGGCCTAATCAAAGTACTGACCTGAATCCAGTTGAGATGCTGTAGCATGACCTTAAAAAGGCGGTTCATGCTTGAAAACCCTGTGGCTGAATCACAACAACTCTGCACAACCAGTTATTAGGTTTAGGGGTTAATCACTTTTTCACTCTGGGCCATGTACGTTTGTACTTTTTTCCACCTTAATATTAAGCACCTCCATTTAGAAACTGCATTTTTTGTTTACTTCTGCTATCTCTGTCTAATATTTCTTCAATGATCTGAAACATTTAAGTGTGGAAAACATACAAAAAAAGGAAATCAGGAAGGGAGAAAACGTTTTTTCACACCAATAAAAACATACATACAACAACATTTTATCTGTGTTTATTCTGTGTCTTTTTTCATTTCGTGAAACATGCAAAGAATTATTAAAATATTTCTTTATTATTTTGTTCTTGTTTTTCAGAACACAATGTTGGCACTAATATCTGACATACCTCTGCTGCTCTAGAGACTCCAGGTAAAGAAAAGCAGAACCCATGAAGTCATCCTGAAGGCCGAAGTCATAGTCAAACACCTGCAGAAGAGAAATAAACAATCTCCACTGACCAATGTTCATTAAGAATTTATATGGAAAAGCTGTGTATGTGTGTGTGTGTGTGTTAGTTCTAAGTCTTTACCTTGACATACAGAGGTTCATTCAGACTGTCAATGATTAAGGTCGTCTTCTCATCCCACACTGGGTTGAGGTTTTTATGGATGATTTTGCTCCTAAAAACCTCTTTGCCAGCAAGCTTGAACTTGACATATGGATCACTTGTTCCTACATCGACGAATAAAAATAGACAAATAAAGCTATCACACATGCATAAAAGCAAGAGCTGAAAAATGCAATTAACTACAGATGTCACTGCACCTCCTCTGTCTCGGACAGCCAGGTTGTGTCCTCTTTTCAGCTCGATCTCCAGCTTGTACATCCCCGACCGAGCTTGGTCAGAAGAAAACCCCGAAGGACATGAAGTACCCATTCCCTGTTAGCACAAATGAATGCATTAAATACATGCAATAAACTGCTTCTCTACAAAAGCCCTCTCAGCCACATCCTGACTTTAAACTCACCAACATTTTTTATGAGAAGTCTCTTCCAGCCTGTCACTGAAGTGTAGTTTCACTAACTCATGGTAGCTATCTACATCTAAGCTTACACACTTCCTCTGACCAAAGTGTCTAATTCAGCTTGGTATCTTGTCCCAGGGGTGATTACTAACAGGAAATTACATGAAAGAACCTTCCTCCTATCTGATCACAGTGCTGAGGTGCAAATTTTTTTCCATTTCCTAAAACTTTCATTGCGGTTGCAATATGATCACCTCTGTGGCAATGCAGAAACAGAATATAAGTAACAGCATGGGCACGAGTGGCCTAACGCTGCTTTAATACCTGTTATACAGTTTCTGCGAGACAGGACCGTTTAACTTCATTGAACATTTCTACACATATTGAAAGTGGAACTGTCACAGACATCTGCACTCTGCCACGCCAAAATCAACTATACATGGATATTTACAAAGACCACAGATGGAGCTCAGTCCATGGGTCAGTGGGACATGTTTCAGAGTCTGTGATCAGGGAGATTAATATAAGAACGACACAACTAGAGACAATAAATGACTATAAAAACTTACATACAAAGAGACACTAAATGACAGATATATAAACCTCATTTGTGGTCCCTGCATTGGCTGTGTGTCGTGACATGCTGCAGTTTTGTTATGGTATCACTATGCATCACTAAAACAAAACCCTTCCTTAATGCTGGTAAAGCCATTGAAAAGATCAAAACAGGAAGTAAAAGATTAAAGAGTTTCTCAGCATCAGAAAGCCTCATCTTTCCAGCTCCTGCACTGATAAATGATTAAAATGATGCTAAAGACTGACCCAGTCTCATGTTTGTGTCTTCCACCAGTTTGCATCTGCCTGCAACGATTCGCTTATTGAGTTCAGTCACTAATCCACAACTGAAAGGCACAAAACAACTACAGAGACACACAATACAACCATGGGTTCACCACTGTCAGTAAAACTTTACGCATTAGATAATGTAATGTAATGTGCAGTGAGTCATTTAATTCTTAGGTGTTCTTAAAACACCATACAGGTGGTATAACTCATCTTATTTTTAATTGCTGGAATTATTTCCATGCAATATTAAAGCTAAGACACTTCATTGAAAACATGTATGTAAGCAATCACTGACAATGAAACATCAATCTGCATCCATCACTGCAAATGTAACACAACTACTCTGCTGGGAGAGCAGCATCCTGTCAACACAAGCACTTCCACTCAGAGAGATGCTCTGATCAATATTTCTACAATATGATATTATATATGAGCTCCTTACAGTGGACTCACTGGAAAACAAACTGAGCATGTGTACTGTACTGTACACATATTCACAGACTACTTACAATAAATTTTTGCATTGCAATATATTGAATAATGTAGTGACAGCTGAAACTAATTTTGATTTTTGAGTAACTTCTTGATTTGTCTTCATTAATGGTTCAGTTTGACAACACTGTGAAAAACACTGTAAAATACCAAAATATCTACATTTATGATATAAAATGGAAAAAAAACTGCACACTGCAGAAAGAAAATTGGCTACAGACAAGTTTGTGATCTAAGTTTTCTAATTGTCTGTTTTATTTAATTCAGTAAACAGGTGCTACATTTCTTTTTTTTAAATATCCTGTCAAGTCTGGCAGCTTTTGTAATCAGAATTGCGATCTGAATGTATTGTGGTACCAAACAAATGTTGCTTTTGCAAGAACAGCTATATAGAATCTCTATAGCCTCCTCTTTCTTTTGTGAATCTTCAATATTTATTTATTTCTATTTGTGTTACTTCAGTTATCACATTTATAGGCAAGAGAGCAAAAAGAGGAGGTGGTGGTGCGGTAGAGGAGAGATACGGGGAGATAGAAACAAATAGAAATGCACAATGTATCGCCAACTCCAGTACCTGTTAGAGACAAAACCACCCCTCTAATACGAGTTGAAAACAGGGTCCCAGGGCCCCAGACCACCCGGCAGAGCCCTCCCCCCCGATAAGGGAGATGTCCAGGCCACAGAGGGCCACCATGGGAGCAGCCCAGCGGCCACAAGAGAACATCGAGCCAACACCTTATTGTTCTACACTTTGGGACCAGAAAGAAGAGGAAGAAACTGAAAATCACTATGCAAAGAGAGTGAGTCATCAAAAAAACCTGAACCAGCAGAGCGCTGCAACTCAGCGCTGTACAGGGATGCTAGGTTGAGCTGTGGTTCACCAATCAGCTCGTTTGACCACTTAATTTGATTGAGTGAGTTTCTGTTCTTTAAAGATAAATCTCTAACACAGAGCAAAGGGATAAAATAAATTCAGTAAAAGTACAATAAAATCAAACCATCAGTTTTTTTTATTAGTTTGGCTAGTCGAAGTCTTGTCAAACATAATTATGAAGTAGCACACAGCTTCAGAGTTTCAAAGCTGTAAGATACAGCTTTGAATTTTGCAGCAAACTGTGAATAGAAAGAATTTTGTCAAATAAGTCAGAGATTTTGTGACTATAGTTTGAAATTAGGATTTTGTGGTTAGAGTTTTTTGGGGGGTTTTTAATGGTGGAAGGTTTCGCATATTGTGTTTTAGCGAGGGTGAAATAAGGTGACTGAGTTAAGACCTTAAGTCAAGACTATGTAAATATACATTTACAAAAAAAACTGTGGTAAAAGTGTGATTTTATATTGATGCAGTGATGTAACAACATAAATTATAAACCACTTTTAAAGCTTTATAGCATCAAGTCTTACAGCTTTCCTGCCCAGCTATAAATCCGGTAGACACATTATGAAACACAGGCTTGCTTTCTGAGGGTGAAACTTCTGAAGTGTGCCAAGTTCTGCTCTGGCAAGCTGTGGAAATTCCACTGGCGGAAACAGAAAACATGATAATAAAGTGAGTGAGACTATCCTGTGTAACATGAGGAGGCTGAGTGTGTCAAGCTGTCTGTGTGGAGGCTGGATTGTTGGAGGAGGGCTGTTAAAGTCTTATGTAGCCTAGTCTCCACCCATAGCTGCATGTAACAAGTAGGGTAAGACATATGAAGAGATAAAATCCAACCAGCAGGCAACTCGTCTGAGTATAAAGTTTCCTGTGTCAATTTTACGTACTGTAAAATTACTGTGCCTGAGTCTTGAGCCACTCCTCATATCTTTACATGAGCTTTCTGAACGTCTTTCAAAGTCTTTCTTAGACACTGGCTGCTCTTTCACTCGCTTTCAGTCCAGTTTCGCAGGACATCGCTTTTTCTTGTTGTTTGTCAAACCACTTAACTCTGACCTTCTAACTATTCCCAGATCAGTGTGGGTTCATTTTGTCAGAGAATCGACCAAAAGGCAGCGAACATCCAAAGAAGAAAACAAAGTCTATGTTACCTTATAAACTGTATGTGTTTTTCTATGTATATATTTTGAATAGCGAATGAAATGCAGACCTCCTTTTGCTCATTTGTCAGTGGTTGCGTTCATGATAAGGTTACATTGCATACTAAGCCTTTCTTGTCTGGATTTGGCTCCATGTTTCATGTCCTGTTTACATTAGGAATGAGTGCTTCTTTTTTAACTCATTATGAGAGCCCACTATTTGTGTGGGTTAACACAAGCATGTGCAGGTCATGTACAAAGGACAGTCTTGTGTAAAATGTAATCTACAGAGGTAGCTCTGGGTTATTATCACCTGGCTTTCTCTAAAATTACCTCACAATGCTGGAAGTGATTGACTGTGTGCCCCAAAATGAGTCACTGAGCACATAAACTCATCGGGAAAGTGTTTGGAGAGGTTAAATCCAAGGGCCGTTTTCCCACTGACTTCTGTAGGACCAGATGTCTGTTTACAGCCTAGAGGAATATACAGGAAGACAGTATGTCTTCCAGAATCCAGCTTTAATGCACTTCCACGTTGGCTTTGGGTTCAGATCCAGAAACTGAAATGTCCATTTTTTATTCTTTCTGTGATCCAGATCAAAGTACTGGATCACTGGTAATGTAGCCTTTTGCATGTTATTATCATCTTTTAAAACCTTGGGCATCAGAAGAGCTAATGACCTTTACACACCAAACACTTGAAACTCATGCAAATATTTTGTGTAATAAAAATTTTTCTCAGTTATTGTAGTTATTATAAAATGTAGCCATTTACACCGGCCATGAACTCTTGCAGAATTAATTTGCAGCATTTATTTTTTTGGAGTCATGCTTGATTTTTCAGATAAACAGATCTGACCAATCATACCGCTGCATTTGGCAACAAGCACACTCATAGCTCAAAGCCCACACCAGTACTGAATATGCAATGATATGGAAATCTTTTCGCAAGCCTCAACAGTTTCCCCTGTTTCAACTATTATGCTAAGCTAAGTGGATTCTAGCCTCAGCTACTTACTAAACACCCAGACAAACAAACAATAATTAAATGTATTCCCAATGTCTGTTCCTTTGAGTTGTGAGAATTCATGCCAGTTTTACACTTGGTGGCATTGGTGATTGTACTTTTGCTTTTAAAGCGTGACTGGAGAAAATCTGTGGTATGAAGACTCTTAGAAAATGTACCAGTCACATCTCTTGTGTGAAGCTGTTTGTTATCTCTCATCTTGGCAGTCAACAGCAACCATCTATTGCGGTGTTACTTTGGCTTTCATTGCAACAGCTCACAGGTTTTACTGCTTCATTGTGACCCAGCATTAAAACGTCTTTGCACACCCTGCAGCCTATCACTTTGGCCGGTATGAAAGACGAAACAGATGAGTATGGAGGCCAAAAAGTGCACAAACCCAGTCCGAGGCTGAATCAGGATGTTTACATTATATGACTAACACGTTCTGCCAGAATTAACAAGCAGCTTAAGAAAGGCTTAAATGTCCTGTGGTACTAAATCAGGAAGCAAAGCGCCAAGCTGGGAACACCCCCAGCTACACCGATACATGCCTATTTTAGGACTGGACGTCCATGTTTAAACACTCACCTCTACATCACATCTACAGACAGATATCATATTTTTGTAATACAGTATTTTATCTAAAGTAATGCAGATGTTAGTGTAAAGTAAGCCTATCATGACAATTGCTATTATATTACTATATCACTACTGTTATACACTTATAAGCTCACTAATTAATTTTAATTTTATAATCAAGTATGAAGGTCTGTAGTAATGCATCTCTGATGACATGAGTATACTCACTTTAACTGAAAGTAGTAGAATGGCTACTTCTTGGTTTTAGGAGATTTCACCCCAAATTTAAACTAACTACCTTAGGAGGAACCTCGTGTAATACTTCTATTAGAATGAATTAACATCGCATAGATAACAATAACAGCACTGCTTGTCTTTGTTCTTAATAACACTTTGGTTCTGACCACATCCGTCATCATTTTCACTCTGAATGAATCTGAAAGTCTTTCAGTTACTGATTGTCAAGCAGACAAGAGTTTGATCTGTAATGTGTAAAAAAGAAGGTTTGTTCGACAAAACTCTGGATTGTCATCAGTAAAGTTATATAGTAACGACTGCCATATAGAACCCAACCACTATAGGCAATATTTTGACATTAATACAAATATCTGATCATTTAAAAATCTAAATTTTTTTCTTTCAGACACAAAAACCATAAACAAAGTTCCCTACCATTTGATGTGTGCAGTTATGTCCTTGTTTACGCTCTGTTTACCCAATTGTGCTCAGCTGGTTGTTGTGTTTGTAGCATTACAAACATATTGGCAACAGGGAAAGTGCAGAGTGCCCTTTGGTGGACAAACTATGCAACGTCAAAGAAACACTCTTTAACATTGTTTCTTTACTTTTTCATTTTTATTTATCAACTGTTATGAATGTTAATACAGTCTGTCGGGCAAACAGCTATGATCAGCAATATCGTCCTACTAATAAACCTGTGAGGCGTCGTCAATGCACCCATTCACCTTCTTGCACTTATGCGAAGAAAATGGGAAAATACAGCAACATTTTCCAATTTCTCCCTGGAGGCCCCCAGGTCATTTTAACCCTTTAAAACTCAACCCATCAAAAAATAGCCAGAAAATTCGGATTTATTTTGGAGCTAAGATGTTTATTAACCCTTAAAACAAAATCCACATTTTTTTTTGCTATATCATGTTGTGTATGATCGGCAAAGACATGTCCGATCATAGTGTCCAAAGACATGCAGTTTGTGGGGATAGGTTAATTGATTAGTCTAAATTGCCCATAGGAGTGAATGTGAACGCGAATGGTTGTCTGTCTCTGTTTGTTAGCCCTGCGACAGACTGGGGACCTGTCCAGGGTGTACCCCGCCTCTCGCCCTATGACAGCTGGTCTAGGCTCCAGCACCCCCGGCGACCCTGAAAAGGATAAGCGGAAGCGAATGGATGGATGGATGGATTGGTTTTTGGCAAGTTTTTGTTAGCAACAATGGTAATTTTAGATTAAAAAAAGAAAGAGTTTTGTCCATAACATTTTGAAATGATGACAAGTATTGATCATGTTGAGGAGATAGAGGTCTCTGAAACTCATGTATCAAATATGAAACGAAGGGCGTTATAGGGTTAAAGCCAATAAGTTCTGGGTCTACCCTAGGGTGCCCTCCTAATTTTGTTTCCCCATAACAGTTTCATTGTTGCGCAGTTTTGTTTGTCAAAAGGCTAATTTAATTTTTTTTCTCTCTCTGCGGATTATATAAATAATTGAACAACTTATTACTGTTCAACTGTTTAATAACTGTAATGTGATTAATGAATTTTTTTTACTAATAATAACGTTTCACATCATAGAGTTACAGAAAAATATAATGGAATTACAGTATAACACTTCTTTGTAATGCCCCGGCACTGCTAATAATCTAATCTTTGTGTGTACTGTAAGTTTATAGGACACCTTTTAAATGGTGCTTACAGGTACCGTCACATGAAGCTGAAAATGAATCCAATAAAACAACAGAAAACTCAAGGTAGGAAATATCTTCAGCACTATATCTCCTTCATGTCCACAGCAGAGCCCTCCATAACATGTTGGCTTAACCTAATGTCCCCGATAACATAAATATCCCTGCTTATACAGACTGTGTGATCAATACAGTAACTAAAAGGCTGAGAACAAACCCGATTCAACAAAGAGAACACAGATGAGCTAAAGGAGTTCACTTTACACTTTTTTTTCACGGCGCCTACAAAGTAGCTGGACTGAGGAAACGTGTGAAAATGTGTGAGTTGTACTCTTTCATATTCAGTAAAGTTATAGCCGCGTTCAATATGTGAGCTCTAACATCATCGCGTGGTTGTCAACGCTGTGTGGTTAAAGTGACCAAGTAAATGGTTGCACCTGTGAGTGTGTGCACAGAAATGCATACAAACGCAGTTTCTCACGTACGCTCAGTAACCCCTAACACACACAGCAGATTTGTGAATTATGAGGCTGCTTCCTGGGTAGCAGAACCACCAAATGTTGTGCTATTTGCAGCAGTATAAATGCTGCAATAACCTGAATGCCCAGGAACACAGTCAAGCAAATCTAAACGCAAAAAAATGTGCAGCTAATCTCAAGTTTAAGAATGCTAGCCAGAATTCTTACTATTATTACTATCTCCTGTTTTTGAGAAATGACATATCTAGTGGAGCGTAAACCAGTTACCCACAAGATTAAAACCATCATCAAGCATCTCTCACACCAGGGCATAGACGCCGGACTTCTGGGATTGTCCTGTGTTGCCTCAGTGTTTATCCTTGGCCCTGACTGGGATCTGGGGAGTATGAGACCAGGACAAATGTTTGGTTGTATTTCTAGTCCCTTCATGTCTGCTTTAAGCGACTGCAGCTGTCAGGGAGCTCTCTTTAGGTGAGTGGTCTGTAACACTGGTCAGGTGGCTGGTATCGTTCCTATCGAGCTTCTCCAACAATTACTTAATACTAACTGCCTGGGTCTCTGCCTGAGTCACAGCTCATCTCATCATATTATTCAGAACCAGTTTCTTTCTCCTTATTTGTTTCATTTTTCAAAGTCAATTGCCCCAAATAGTCAATAATTGACATAATGAATGCTAGTCAGAATTATTACTAATATTAATATTCCCACAAAAACACAGAAAAAAACACAATCACAGAGCTGAAAGAAAGGTGGATAAAAACAAGTGATGGTATTAATGCTGGAATCCACTAGTGATGGGTCGTTCGTGAACGAAATGGCTCTTAGAGCCGGGTCTTTGATGTGAACGACCCGAGCCGGCTCCTTATCGCGAGTCGTCACGTGGGTTTTTGCTTTCTTTCTCTCAGCCTCTCTCTCGCACTTTTTTCCGCTTCACTCTGCACGGAGCCTTGTGCTTTACGCTGGGAAGAGGGGGGAGGGGCGGTAGTTACACTCAGTAGCACAGGAACAGAGCCAGAGGGAGAGAAAGAGAAAGAGCCAGGGACAACAACGTCACATTAGAAAGGTATAGTAATCATCCACAACTATTTTTAGTTGCGGATGATAAAGGATTCTGAAAGTTTATTCATGCAGGTCCATTTGACAGAGAATGTGCATCTTCTTTTTGTTTTCATATTTTAATTTATGTTTAATTGTGTTGTGGTTTGCAGTGTTTTGTGTTGTTTCACTTTAAATTTGTAAAAGGAAAAAGCTGAAATATTAAATAGTTAAAAGTTGAAATGTGAATAGTTGATTTTTGTATTATATGATTTATTTATTACATTTTATGTGGAGTGAATAAATAAAAGTATATTTACGGTGGCCCCTACAGACAAAGCACATACAAACTTCAAATCACGTACGAACTCTGAAGCACGTACAAACTCCAAAACACATAAGAACACCAAAACACGTACAAACTCCGAAGCACATAAAAACTCAAAACACGTACAAAAGACAACAGAAGTGCTCCAGGATGCTGGGCGCAGTGTTGAGCTTTTGTTACCTAGTGGCTACACAAGCCAGCAAGTACCAACGACCGGATTTGGTGTGTGGTAGTAACAGGTAAATGAACTTTTTTTTTAATTATTTGAATATATATGAGTGCCTGTGTATAAATACACAAACAATACACACATGCTTTCAATTGTGTAATTTAAGTGATCTAGTAGCTCTGCTTTGGAAGTTCAGTTCATGCTAGAAATGTGTTTTGGAGTTTGTACGTGTTTTGTCTCTAGGGGCCACCGCACATATATAAATAAAACCAACTTTTTTTTTACGTTAGTAATTCCTTTTGTGCATAATTTTATATTATTGTTAATAATAAATTAATTAAAGCAAAAAAACAACCCGAAGAGCTGGTTCGGAGCCGAAAGAGCCGGCTCTTTTTAGTGAGCCGAACCGAACGAGCCGGATCTCTAAAAAGAGCCGGAAATCCCATCACTAGAATCCACAATGGCGCACATACTGAAGCACATATTCAAACAGCTCACCGACAGCAGCCGTCCACATGAGGAGATGAGGGGGAAAAAGTCATCCCTAGAGGCACAGCGGAGTAACCCCAGGATCGCTAGACGGGATTCTGCCACTGAGGCCTCACAAAGAAAGCGATCCAGGGTCGAGCAGTCACGGGAAGATTATACAGGCAAGGAGGTAAAAGGTGGAGTGAGGGGAGGGCAACTCTGACAGAGAAGCTCCAAAGGCCGGGACTCTGAGGATACTTCTGAAGCAATTCTACCCTGGCAGATGCACAAACTTCAAAAACCAAAAATGTTTCTCCCATGAAAAGTGTGGCAGCTGAAAAGGAGCAGGTGCAGTAGAGGAGGTGAGGAGGCTGAATGAAAGAAGCAGCAGTGCATGAGTGGGAGGGAGCAAGGTGAAGAATCATCCTGGTTGGCTTGCCTGTAATCCTTCCCTGGTGGATAAGCCTGACTGATGGCTGTACTAAGAGGTACACTAAGGGAAAACACCACAAGAGGTGTCTTAAGGTCACAGACCAAATTAAGGCCACAAAGCACAGCTCTAAACTAATATACGTAAGACTAAAAAGTCTCACAGCCAAGCACTCAAACATTATTCAGAGATAAAACTACACAAATAGGCTGGTAATAATATTGAATGTCAATTCCAATAGTGCTGGATTTAAAAAGACAAGGCCAAAAATTAAGCCTTAAAACTTTAGTGAAAGCACCAGCATTTACCCTGAAATCATGGTGGAGACATGCTCATGTAAAAACATGCACGTTGAATACTTTGAACCGAATACTGACAAAATACCAGTCTGTAGCCTGCAAACACACAGCTGCAACAGGTTAAATATATCCTACATTTATGAACTCTGCTAACAGATGCTGTTATGTCTTATTTAATTCAATTCAATTTTATTTATACAGCGTGAAATCACAACAACAGTCGCCTTAAGACGCTTTATATTGTAAGATTACCCTACAATAAAACATACAGAGAGAAACCCAACAATCATATGACCCCCTATGAGCAAGCACTTTGGCAACAGTAGGAAGGAAAAACTCCCTTTTAACAGGAAGAAACCTCTGACAGAACCAGGCTCTCGGAGGGGCGGGGCCATCTGCCACAACCAGCTGGAGTGAGAGAAGGAAGACAGGAAAAAAAAACATGCTGTGGAACAGAGACAGAGGTTAATAACAGATAAGATTAATAAAGTATGATTCAATGCTAATCATACTTGTTATTAATGAAAGGTTTTCAACTAGAAACAATTCCTCAGTGAGAGAGATATCCTGCAGTATTCACCCTTTAATCAAATCGACCAACCTTAATCTAAAGTGACATTATGATCTTTTTTTAGCTTGAGCCAGGGCAGATATAAATGATACATATATCGTAGCACAGTAGCAACTGAACAAATACCCTGAAGTCCCTCTGCTAACAGTGTGACAAGAATGAGTATCACATTAGCTGATAGAGAGCCAGTCCGGTTTCACTCTTGTCCTCTCATGCTTCAGTTGACTTGCACACACAGGAGAGTCAACATAAGCTAGTCTTGTTCTGAGAAGCTGGTACATTTACTGAGGGGATTGGTTTCCCTATAGTCGGCTGCTCTTTGTACCTTACAACAACATAAAGCACCTTAATGCAAGTGTTGTTGCTCAAACAGCTCAAACTCAGTAAGTGGCACTTCTGTTGCCCACAGGATCACACTATTCACATGTATCCACAAAAGGAATCCACAGTGCTCCAAAAACAAAACTCTGTGTGAACGGAGCAGGACAGACACCCAGCAACAACCCTCGCACGTGGACCTCATCTCGCCTTTATAATGTCGGAGGGCTTTTTGTTGAGTGACCCCAGGTGGAGAAAAGGAGTGGCAGCAGGGTCCTCGAGAGAGCAGCACCACACACACATACACCCACACAGCTCCACAAAATCTAACCAAGCCCCCTTTTTTTAATTCTTGCACTGTAGTAATGGAGATTTGCATAATTCAGATTTTAAAATAAGCAATTATTAATCTTGTACTCTTCTTCTTCTTCCTAGCGGTTTATATCACCCGACGCAGGGTCCGCTATCTTGCATGCCTTCCTCCACTTCTTCCTATCGAGGGCGTCTTCTGGTGTAACATTCACAGCCTTCATATCATCCTTGATTCGGTCCATCCAGCGCTTTATTAATTATTAATCTTGTACTAATAGTGAGTTTCATTTGAAGTAAGAATTTCTGAGTTCCTAGTAAGGAACCCTCCTGTTTTAGCTCCTTGTCCTTTAAGAACACCTTTCTCAAGAGAAAAATTTCTCCCCCTTGCAAACAGAAGGTGGTAGAGCTTGTGTGTGTGATATTCATCCACTAATCATGAGATTAGAAAAAATACAGTTTGAAACCTGAGCTTTTGGCTCACAAGGATTAACTGTGCATGCTCTGACCTTTGACCAATGAGCATCTGTCCGTGGAACAGTGTATATATAAAGGGAAGGAAAACCATTAGCATCTGATTTACCAATAATCTTTTCTTATCTGCAATGACTATATTAATTTCAACATACATGGATAAGTAAATGAGACTTTGGAGTCTATCTTGCACAAGGAACCACACAGACCACAGTAGGCAGGGTAATATGATCCAAATGGTAAACTAAGATTTACAAATGTTAAAATGATTTGTGTGTGACTTTGGAGGACACACAAATGTGTTTATTGGGGTTCATTGAGTTACTGATTTAGTCCACTTAGACATGTTACTATTGACTAGCTACCAGGCCGCCAGGCGCACCTCTCTCTAGCCAATCCATTCTCACTCCCAAGTCATCACATACAACAATAGCAATAATATTATTTGTATAGCACTTTTTAAAAATACACAGTTACAAAGTGCTTCACTGTTGAATCACACATTCAAACATAAAAACACAGAGTCAAACACATGCCCTTATATTCATTACAGCAGACACACATTACCAGAACAATTATAGACAGAAATTTTGCAATGCTTCTGACATGAAAGAAACAAACTGGGTGAGCTTTGAAATGTGAAATTCAAAATGAAATGTTTTCTCAAAAATAACAGCAGCGTTCTTAGCAGATGTTAGTGTGATAGTGTCAGTTCATTTAAAAGTGTGATGTGACCACAGTGACGTCCCAATTTAAAGCATTTCACTTGCTAGGCCCACGTCCTCATTTGAGGTTTGATAGCGTTTTAGTAGATAAAGGTGAATGACTTGGACATGAATTGAGCTGCGGTTTAGGGAAGGCCTCAAAGGGGACTGGGTGGGCCCTGTCCGGCTAGAGAAGTGAAGAAGTTAAAGAAGTAAAACGGGGAGGGAGGGACGGTGGGGCACGTAAACGAGAACAAACAGCTTGTAGAACTGGGGGAACATATACAGATGAGAACCGGAAGGAGCGTGTTTGGAGGCGTGGCCCCGCTCCTGAATTTCAGATACTTTATCTCCAATTAGCTGACTGATTTGCCATCTTGGTTTTTGAAATCAGGTATGAGAAGCAAAAAGGTGACAGAAATATGAGAAGCAGGTCAGTCCTAAAGATGTTCTGCTTAATTTATATTTTTCACTTTATTAGGGACCAAAATGAAACTCAACATCATTTCCGTGTGTTTATAGAGCTCATAGAGGAGGGAAGACAGGGATCATTTTCCCAGAGAAGCCAAAGTTGTCTGGATCCCAGCAAGGATTTGAGAGAGATCTAAATGAGAGATGTGATATTACTTTTGTAAATTCAGTCTAAAGTGATGCCACTCACTTATGGCGTGCTGATGGGTGGGTATTTGTCAAGTGACCTAGAAATCTATTTCTCTCATAGGCCTTCAAAATACAAGAAGTCTACATGAAAACAGAGCCCCTTATTGGGAGTATTATCACAGTTTATGGGTTATGGCTATTGTTTAATATTATTTTCAAATATTTTAACTTATTTATTACAATGTAAATAATTTTATTTTTTAAATCTGCACAACAAAAATGCACAACAGAAGACGAATAATGCTAACTTCCACAAGCGGAGACTAATATAAGCTAATTCTATTCTATTTAACTGTCTGTGGACAATGTATATTTACAGGTCTAACTATTTAATAAAAGCACAAAGGAGGTCCCACTTTATTCTAACTAAATGTTGCATCATGAGTCTTTTTTTTTTTTAAGTTATTTATGCATCAGTAGCCCATGCTGCATTTTATATACCTCCAATGTCAGTCAGCGAAGCGGCTGCGGCACACCTGCACCAGGGCAAACCTCCGCCTACCCCACTCCTGCTTTACAGGTGAAAATAGAGCAACAGGACCGCTGAGTCTTTGATTTTATTTATTTTCTGCTGTGTTTTACTTGCATCTATTTTAAAGAGTGAGTGTAAACACAAAAAAATATTTTATTTTATGTGCTGGAATGTGCAGAAAATAGGTTTAAATGTTAAACAAATTTCTCCCAGTCAGAGAATGTTGCATATAATTAATTTTTTTAAAAGATTAAAACTAATAAAACAAGTTTTAAAAAGAGACTTTTCCATTTGATTACATTTTGTATGATGGATTATGCAGAAAAAGTAGAATTGGGCTGAAAGATCTATCGCTTTATCACCTATTCAGGTTGTAAATCTAAGTAATTAATTACTTTTGACAATAAGTAATCAGTAAAGTAACGGGATTGTCATGGTCCGCGGCCCGGCGTCCGGGGTGCTGCTGGGATGTCCACGCCCACGAGCGTGGCTGCTAACCCCACACCTGCATCCCATCCCAGGCGATCATCAGGTGGACTATTTAATCCTGCCCTACCTGCTGCTCCACGCCAGTCCGTAGTCGCCTCTCAGCGATCACAACTCGGCGTGTTTTTGTTTACGAGCCACCTGCCTGTCCACCTGTCCGCCTGAGATTTGGTTCACCATCAGCTTCGCCGTCTCGACCCCTTTTGGAGCTCCACCCCCCTCTGGTTCACTCGGCCCGGCTATCACCGTGAGACGCACACTCCACCTTCCCTCGTATGCTGCCTTTTTTCCGCACCCCAGTAATCTGTCTCTCTTTTTGTTTTACAGCCTCTCACAGCCCCGCTCTCGGCGTTCCCTGCGCGGTCCCTCGGTTTCTTCTGGTTCCATACGTTGTTTTTCAGGCTACCCTCACGGGACACCTTTAGTTGCAATAAAAATTACTTTCTTTATTCGCTCCTACCCTAGTGTGTGTGTTCTGCTACTGGGTCCTGCCTGCGCTCGGAACTTCGGTTCATGACAGGGATTGCTTTTGGGGGAAGTAATCGGTAATTAGTTACTGATTACTTTTTTCAAGTAACTTGACCAACATTGATTGCTACACTCATCTTTGTTCCTGTCTTTCCCTCACCCTCAACCAACTAAATCTCCTGAGATCTCTTCCTGTTAAAGGGGAGTTCTTGTACCCTGTGATTGCTTGGTGCTTCTTCGTACTCTGATGGTTATAACCATCCACATCCACAACCATATAGTTTGATTAGGTGGGCCCCACCTGTGTCATCAGTGCTAAAAAATATATTGATTACCTCACTTTGCCCAACCTGGGGCACACAACAACAGCCTATCCTTAAATTACTGTGTTTGCCCATGTCTATCCCAGGTGGAAAACCCAAGTGGGTCCTACGTGTGTTTCCCATTTTGGACCAAGTTAAGTGTTTCCCATGTTTGACCCAGCTAGGACCTACTAAAAGTGCCCACTTGGGATTGCCCATATGGGTTTAATGTGAAAAACCCAAGTAGGCCCCATACAAAAAGCCCAGTTTGAGCCCATGCCCACATGGTACCCATCCAGCCCAAGCAAAAACCAGGTGGGGCCCATATACACACGTTGGCTGGGTAGGGCTCTCTCTGATAAGAATACCACACAATAATTAAATACTTTATACAATGACTACTCTTAACTACTTAAAACACAGTAATGTGATGTAAAATGGAGATCACGGAACAGTTTTTTATTTTGTCATTATCTGTTAACCTATCAGATTTTGACGCATATGCCATTTGACACTTATCGCGTTACAAATCTTGTCATGTACTTGCTTGTTTCCGCTCACACACTCAAAACTTGTGATAGTTAACCTGCCAGTATGAATGAGGGCTAATCTAATAGTTACAGAACTGGCTCTCTCAGACATATATTCATTTGAAAACCCAAATCATCGAGGCAGGAGCTCACCAGCTGATCCTCACTGCTCTCCAGATGTGTCTTCTCCGCTGCGGCAGCTGTTGCTGCGTCGCCCCCGCCATCGCCGTCCGGAGGCTCGGCCAGCCTCTCCAGGCACGCAGACCCCAGAGAGGAGCTCTTGTGGTGGGACTGCACCAGCTGAGACACCGTGGGTTTGTTTGGGCTGGTGGACTTGTGCTTGATCGAAAACTGCAGCTTGTCCCGGCCGACTGCTTTGCCGCAGAGCTGTGCCTCCTTAATGTCCACATCATCCGGAGAGGAGAAGAGCAGGTCGGGCTGCGAGGAGGAGATTACCCGGTCCAGGACGACATTTTCCTTCCGCTTCATCTTCTTGAACATCCACATGCCTCGCTCCTTCTTGTCTTCTGGCTCTCTGGCGCCCAGCTTGGGGCTGAGCAGCGGCTTGGCTTTGGCTTGAAGCTGTTTCCACATCGTGTTTTGTTGGGATGAACTGCTCTCATTCTCGTCCGCCTCGCTCCGCTCCATTCCCGCCTCTACTCGGAGCTCCGGCAGGCTGTCACATCGGTGGACAGGACCACTGAAATACCCCGTTTGTACTATTTCGCCGCATCAGACGGCTGCAAACGCGCCGAAACCTGTACCCAAAAGCACGGAAATACTTCCTCCAGCCAACAGGGCTGTGCGTAGCTCATCTGAAGACCTGAAACTAATGACGTAGTGCCCCTTACCCTGCACCATCAAACAGTCTACCAATAAGATCAGTTTACCATTAAACTTTAGATAATTTGTAGTACGAAAGTTTAACTGCACACCAGTCTTTCATTGACAAAGTATATAACTGTATATGAAAAATAAATGTTTAGACCTCATCAACAAAGAGATGAGCTACAATATTCTCACACGTAACCCTCAAAATATATAACCCCAGCAGAAATATATATTTTTATTTAGTCTCTTTGCTTTTTATACAGTGAAATTACATTATTTACTCTCCTGCACTGAAAAAAACCTTTGTACACAGTCTGGGAGTAACTTAAACTTTTTCTTTGAACATTATTTGCATTATTTTAAAAGAAATCAAATTATTAAAATTCATTTTACGGGACCTTAGAAACAGTGGGTCAGTGTAATAGTATAAATAATAACCAGCCTGGTTTACGACGCCTATTACTCTTTTTGGATAAGACGACGAGATCAGTGGGTGTCCTCAGGATGAGCACCAGACACAAGCTGCTAAAGCAGCTGGATAAAAGGGACATTCGTCTTGTGCCAAAAGAAAGTTGGCAATGAAGCAACAAATGATGAAAAAGCATCCATGAACCCTGACTTTAGTGCATGTCGTTATGAAAGTTTAAATGGCAAAGAAACATCTTCAGGATCTAAATTTGTTTGATGGATTTCAATTTCAGTTCAATTCACTTCCTTTTATATATCACCAGATCACAACAACAGTTACCTAAAGCCACTTAATACTGTAAGGAGACCCTACAATAATACAGAGAAACCCAAACAATCAAATGACCCTCAGACAAGCACTTTGGCAACAGTGGGAAAGGAAAACTCAATTTAAACTGGAACCAACCTCTGGCAGAACCAGGCTCAGGGAGGGGCAGCAATTTGTCAAAATAGGTTCCTATGTCGTCCAGTGGTGCACTAATCTTAGTCTCTCACTGAGCATGCTCCTGTGACTGGCCAGCACATCAGGAATTGGTTGGGAGGTATTGTCCAGCATTGTCCTTATCTTGGACAGCGTTCACCTCCCCGATACCACCGTAAGGAAGTCCAGCTCCGTCCCCATAACATTACTGGCCTTGCAGGTCAGTTTATTGAATCTGTTGGCATCTGCGACCCTCAACCGGCTTCCCCAGCATGCAACAGCATGCAGGATGGCTCTGGCCACAACAGACTCATAGAAAATCCTGAACATTGTCTGACAGATGTTAAAAGACCTCAGCTGCTTCACAAAATAGAGAGGACTCTGGCCTTTCCTGCAGTGTCCAGGGTTTTTTAAATTCAGTCCAGGTTATTATCAGTGTGTACTCTGAGGTAGTTATAGTCCTCCACAATGCCCAAATCGACCACCTGGATTGAAACAGGGTGACAGGTTTCCTGGTCCTCCGAATGTCCACAATAGATTCCTTGGTCTTTGTCACGCTGCAGATGATTCTGCTCGCACCATGTAACAAAGCAGTAAACCACAGTCCAGTACTCTGTCTCATCACCGTCACCAATGCATCCAACCACTGTAGAGTCATCAGAAAACTTCTGAAGATTGAAGGGCTCTGTTCAGCGACTGTAGTCCTCGGTGTAGAGGGAGAATAATAAAGGGGAGAGGACAGTCCCTTGTGGTCGCCCAATGTTGCTGATCACCTTGTGAGACACACAATGCTGAAAGCGCACATGTTGTGATTTTCCTGTCAGGTAATCAACAATCCAGGACATGTGAGAGGCATGTACCTCCATCGCTTTCAGGCCTGATGGTACTGAATGCACTGGAAAAGTAAAAAAACACAACCCTCACAGTGCTTGCCAGCTGGTCTAGATGGAGGTAGACATGATTGAGCAGGTAGATGATGGTTTCCTTAACTCCAGAGCACTGCTGGTAAGTGAACCGAAGGGGGTCCAGATGTTGGTTGAGCTGAAAAAGTTTAAAGTATGGAGAAAGAGCAACAGAAACAGAAACAGACTGCATGCCAGTTAGTTCATGTGTCTGCAATAACAGACACATGGTAAAATAAGAAGACGGACACAAAAGAATTTTACACAAAAGAATTGTTTTATTTGTACCTATTATGGCCTTGTTATACTGCAAATCACTATGTTACGCTGTTCCTGAAAAGGGCTATGTTATAAAGAAAACTGTATCATCACCACATAATAAAGCTAGTATGTTACAAATATGGGATGTAGAACAATTTTAATTCAGGAAATATTCTCTAAAGCATTTTCAAAACCTCTGACATGACAGTCCATAAAATAACATCCGTAATATGGTAAGCATCAATGTTTCTTACACAGTGAGGATGTCGCCATTTAACCATGAAATTAAAACTAAAATACTGTGTCATTGTTGCACATATGACAATATCATAGTTGTAGTAAATAGTTGTCAAAAGATCCATATAAACAGAAAAAGTAACTGATGAACAACAGACACAAAAAGCCAAACAACACAGCGTTCCTCTAAATCCAAAACAATTTGCATAAAATTAAATCCTCAGTTGAGGACTTATAGCCAAAGACGCTTGGTTTAAAGAAGTACTCTGACTGAGCCTTCTTCCTTTAATGTTTATATTATTCCTCGCACTGGAAGGTTCGCCATCACTTGTCTTATCCTGCAGGTAACATTTGATCTGTGATTTTTTTAAATAACGACAATAGCTTTTTGGATTGAAAAGACTGATGTTTACCAACATATATGTTTTTATTATAACTATATTCTGTTGGTGAGAAACAAAGCGTTGATTCTGTTGGGATTTCTTTGACCCTTTTCCCATATTGTTTTCATCTTTTTACACAGCCAAACACACTGAAACAGTGTTCATCTGTCATAAATTAGAGTTACATGTTAATGATTTATGGTAACATATACAAGCTGATTTTTAATCTTGTGTGGAGATTTCAGTATTCCAAACTTTCGTTCCATATATCTTCCTTATAATGTAAAATCTCTGATGAACATGTTGCAAAAAGAGTGTAGAGCTCTGATATGATGGCTTTTTATTGTTTTTGTACAGTTTCAGTAAAAGTCTCATCAGCTCGATGTATATTTATTTTGACTTTAAATGCATACATAAAACAAAGTTCCAGATGAATCTGACTGATAGTATTATTGCTGTAATTATTATTACCATTACTGTTATTATTATGATAGATATTGCAACTTTTTTGTTACCACAGCAATCATGAAATAGAAATCTGATATTGCAACAGTCCTGTTGTATATAAAACAGAAACTATCTTGCACTGAAATGCAAAAAGGCAACATGAAATATACACCTGGTTAGGGCTGCTCGATTATGGCAAAAATGATAATCACGATTATTTTCACTGAAATTGAGATCACGATTATTTGACGATATTTATTTAACCCTTTAAGACCTACTATAGAACCAAGTCCACCAGAGCTTATATTATTTTTATTTATTTTTTTTACATGCTGTAGTGCCATTTGTGGGAGCATTTCAAGTTGCTATACATCAATACAACTGTTATAGCCCATATTTTAATAATATGTATGCATTAAGTGCATAGTAATTACATAAATTGCAAAAAAGTGCAATAAACTACAAAAAAAATTGAAAATCGCTTTTGTTTTGTTTACATATATTTCTACTTGGAGAAATTTAAGAGGTTTATCCCTCAAAACTTTAAATACAATAAAGTTGCAAAAAATAGTTTCCCACCACAGGAAATTTATTTTGAGTGTCTTCATAGTTTTATTTTGGAGATACAGCAATTTTTATATACTGCAGGAAAAACAAAAAACAATCCTATGATGCAAATTTGCAAAGAAAACAGCATGTGCATCATTTCACTGTGGGAAGTGTTACGAACAGCTGATGGATCGGCAAAGCGTGTTTCTGGAATATTATGCTTTTGTTCCTGCAAGCGCTTTTTATGCAGTTTTTGCAAAGCTTTATGTGGAAGGAAACCGTGACCGAGGACAAGCTGATGGCATCAGATGTAAGTACAACTCCTCCGGTTTCATATGCAAAACAAATTATTGCGCTACAGGGATTTAAAAATAGTTACGCAAAACGGAGCGTGCTGCTCTGACCGGCTTTAAAGGGTTAACAATGACTTTAAAAAAATAATATAAAATAGTGTGCAACACCACTGAAGTTTTTTTTTTTTTTTTAACTCTTTTCAACCAACGGCAGTCACTCTCCAAATAACTTCTGCTTAGCTTTCTGAGCTTCCCTCGGGTCCTCTTAATCAGCGGTCTCCAACCTTTTTTGCGCCACGGACCGGTTTATGCCCGACAATATTAATAAATGAGGGAGGGGCTAATAATCGGCTCAGTCATTTTTAATGATCGTTGAAAGCCCAGATCGTAATCGTGATTAAAATTCGATTAATTGAGCAGCCCTACACCTGGTAACCCACAAGTGATTTTGTCTTACTGGATTCAAGTTGGTCTTAAAGTCAATTTATGACTACCCCTCTATAGTAGTGGCCACTTGGTATTTGATTAAACTAATTGTAACATTTGTTACATACAACAAACTACGAGGACTGCATGAACAGCATGCTCTGCTTGTGGCTCTGTTGGCTCATTCAGGTATATCTTTTTGCCAAACAGTGGAACTGCTTCACCTGTTTTGATGCTGCAGACCAACGCTGATCATTCATTGTGAATGTCATGAAGATGGTTTTATTTTTCTTTGTGTGAGTTTGTAGAAATACCAAATATTCTTAAAAAAAATAACAACATAAAAAGTTATGCCCCCTTTAAATACATGGATTTAAAAAGCATTTTGGCATTATCTTGTTTACCAGGCAACCCTTAAAGAGAGCCTATTTTGCTCATTTCCAGCTTTACTTTTATTTTTCTACAGCTAGGCCAGGTAGGAGGTGGTTCTGTACTCACGTCTGTGTGCGCCAGATGACCACATTATGAAGACCCACTCTCACTGACATCATGCAGAGCCAAAACCAGAGCTCATGTGAGCCTCTGGCCATGTTTAAATAAATAAAATCAGTTGTGTGAACATCGAACACTATAACAGCACTGAAACAAAATAGGTTCCCTTTGACTTTTTAGGATTGATATCTTTTTAGGTTGCACGTTACTCTTCCTACTCATAAATGCCTAGATTATTCACAATGCAAGACAACTGCAGACAGATGTGTAGGAGACTGTAATGTGCTTATTAACTGTACATTATATAAAATATGGATGCACCACCAGGTTAGAAAAGTTCAGCCAATGCAGAAGAGTCTTGATGTGTAATACCCCACCCAACCATCTCTGGGTTTAATAGAAACCCATTTAAAAACATCAGCATGTCCACTCAAATACAAAGTACTTTATATTATAATTTCAGTATTATGGGAAATAAGTTATTAGACTACTCCTGATCCTGAGTCCTGATCAGGACACTGATTATATTAAGCCTGATTAAGCAGATATTAAACCTCAAAGAGCAGTGTGTTTCTCCAGTCAGCATTTCAGTTCCACTCACTGTATCATCTGACCATTGTAGGAAAACCCCACATTCAGAATAAGTATTATTAGTATTGTTATTATATTACCAGCAGCTGTTCCAGCTGTTTGTCAGTCCACAAGTACAGTACAAACAATCAGTGAATAAACTACTTAATTCATTGAGGGCATACATGGAGCATTTCAAGTAAACTAACCATCCCTAAGCCTGTGGTCTAAAAATAACAAAGTGCAAGCTACTCCCTATTGTTTAACATGACTCACTTGGCTAATGACTGTACTTTATCAAACGGCAAAAACATCATGCTGTCATTCATCTACTATATTTTTTGTGACCAGAGTTTAAAGAATTAGGTGAAATATTGACACTGAAGAATTTTTCATCTCAACCCCTAAAAACATGGCATCGGTGAGGGATCACTGCCATCTAAATAAAGATATAAAGGGACAGAGATGCTGTGGGAGAGCGGAGTCACAGTTCCTGTTCATGCATCTGCTGCTGCATCTTCTGAAGCATCTGCTGCATCCTCCTCAGCTACAGACACACCAGATAAACACAAGACAGAGACAGGGGAGCAAGAGGAGCATGAAAGACAGCTTACATAATAACACATATGGGTCATCAATTCACATCAGTGTCTTGCTTATATAACACCCACTGTAATGTATTATTGAGCATCTGAGGTATATCACAGAGTCACAGAGTCGTGTTTTTGACACTCACTTCTTCATCTTTCGTCTTGATAAGCTTCTCAGCCTCAATATCTGGTGTAGACAGTGGCAGAATCGGGTTGGGGCTCTCCACACGCTTATCTGCATTCATCTTACTGTAACAGGACACATAAACATGAGGGATGAGAACAACAGGCTGCCGGCTTCCATTTGTTTCGCAGTCATCCATCACAGTAACACTGGATTTTTTTGTCAGCAAGACAGGAAAATGAGCTAACTCGTTCTTCTGTCTGCAATGGAAGCACAAAGTGTTAAAGCCTTTACTAACAGGATTGTTATCTGATAATAACTTCATTTGAATTATTATGATGGTAGATTCAAATGCAAACAGAAACCAAGGCTACAAAGTAAAATTGATGAGATAACAAGTCAAACTTTTGACTTAGTAATAAAGTCACATAATTTGGCTACGCAACTAATGACACAAAATTATGAGATTAAAAATAAATGTTGTGTTATTAAGTAAAAATGTATACTCACATTTGGAATATACATATATACCTACTGCTCAAGAAAACTTTAAAAAATTACAAGAAAATCATGGTCTTAAGAAGTGTAATGTAATGAAATGAACTTTTTGTCACATACTTTTTGAATATGTCAAAGATCTACTAATCGCCCTGGTTTTGTTCTCCATATCTCAGTTTTACTCATAATTGACCATGTTTTGTGACCATGTGTAGGTTTTGTCAGGTTCACACCTCGTCATGTTCTGGATGCACTGTGCCCTGTAGTTCTCATAGTGACAGTCACTGGTGATGTCCTTCAGGTCGTGCATGTGGGTTCTTATCAGCATGGTTCTCAGCTTCACAAAGTCGCAGTGAGACGGGTTCTCCACTGCACGCAGGACAGGATGAACGTGAGGGTGAATCCAGACAGACTGTTGGCCAATCAGAATTGGGAAAGACAGCCGCACAGCTGCAACCTCCAGTTTAGAGCTGCTTACCCTCCACAATGCCCCAGGGGTAGACTCTCCCTCTCACTCTATGACCTCGAGCTTCTACCACAGTGTTGCTACCAATCACAGCAAACGGCGTGCTCTCCTGCATCACAAGCAGCAGCCACAGAGGAAAGATTCAGATTCCTAATGTCAGAATAAAAGTACAAATACTACTGTTTTATTTAGTGGTACTTCATTCCAAATAAATGTTTTCAATTTCATGTTTTTATTCAGCTAGAAGTAAGATTGTATTGAAGCAGGGGTTAGTTGCAGCTATCATCTGAAAATAGAAAACCATAAAGAAGGAAATTAAAGACGCTGTTTTGGACATATTCAATGTGAATCCTGCTCACCTTCAGCTCTTTATCTTGCTGCTTGAACTCTTCATCCTCATCCGAGTCACAGTGAGGGAACTGATAGATCTTTATCCCATATTTATCGATCTCTTCCCTCACCTGGAAGAAAAAACACATATGAGATGTGATGGATAGCAGCAGAACCACACACATACATACGCCCACAGAATGAGAAAATTTAGCAAGAAGTCAGTGCCCTTCTGTACTGTATATGAAGGCTTTAGAGAGATGTATGAATCATCCTGCGCTAAAAAGAGCTTCAAAAGATTTGCATGTCATCACAGAACTGGACCACAATTTAGGCTAAATGAGACAAAAATGGATCCTTTATTTTATCATTTTTTGTTATGTATTAGAAAAAACAAATAATAAATCATCAAAAACAACAAAGATTTTTCCAGCTCAGACATCAAAGGTACACTTTTATGAGACAGTGTAGCTGTTGCGTGCTATGCTTGCAGCACCCAATACCAATAAAAAAGTAAATTTGAAAAATTTTGTTTAGGAAATTGTTGATTATTTTGCTACGTAGATTATACATATCTTCACGAATACTGTTTCTTTGAGTAATTTTGTATTCAGGGCCACAGAAATGTTGTTTAATAGTACTTTATATGTTTTTAACAATTTAATATTTGTTTAATTCCTATGCTTACAATATTATAATGCAATGCTAGCACTAGGCTAAAAAAATGTGTATTGTTTCAGAAAGATGCTAGCTGTGGACTGTCACATAAATAAAGGAAGTAAATGTTCAAATAAATTTGTATTCTTTTGATAATGTGGGTAACAGGGTTGCATCGGTTGAGTGACACTCAGAATAGTCAGAACAGATGAGAAAAACACAAAATATGTCAAAGAGGAGGCCATGAGGTTAACACAGAGCTCAATCATGTCACTTCCTTTTTGTTATGTATTTAATATATACTTTACATCAGTTTATTTAACATTTATGTGTGTTTTTCTTAGGTTTTTGGTTGATATTTGGTCTCCATTAAAATTACAGTGCCATAATACTAGCAAAAGCATCTCCTAGTGAAAATGCAATGTGAATGCTGAAAATGTGAAGATTTTGCCTGAAAGGTTTAAAAATATTTGAAATATTCAAAGCTCAACTTGCAGAATAAGCTTAATTGCATAAGATTACCAAAAGATCAGCCAGCTTAAGTGTAAAAAACGAGAGTACCAAAACCTGAAAATGTGCTAAACAAAATAAAAAAACATACACAAACTAATCTTAATTTGTAGTCTAAGGAAGACTACGATGACCTGGGTGACTGAGAACCTTCACAGACATAATCTTAATTTGCTTACATTTGTGTAAAGGAAAGAGAAAGACATTTTTTTAATCATTCTCCATCCTCTTAGAGCAGGTGATGTCATCATGCAGTGGAGGAATAAATTCCATTAACTCAGTTTTCATGTTTGTAAAGTTTATTTATGGATGTGAAAGGGATTACTATTGCAAAAAAAGTAATTAAATTACTGTTACTTTCCCATAAGCACGCTGTGTCACTGCGTTACTGAACCGTGATTTTGTTAGTGAGAGTGTCTCATGATAATGACGTAAGCGACGGTCGTGGTAACAGACGTGTGTAGATCAACAATGGATAATATATAGAGTGCGGAGAGAGTACGACCGTGCAGCATTTAAAGCTTAAGTGCTGACATTACTTTGAGTTTGACTCTGTAAAAAGTGTCAAAAACATTAGCGTCCACTGTTCACTGCGTGGGAAGAAAATTTCTTTTTACAGCGAAAAAACTGAGCAAGTACTGAGCACGCTGCCACGGGAATGTGAAATTCACAGAGAGACCCCCGGATACTCCCACTGACATGACCGCTGCAGCACCGGGCAAACCTCCACTGGCTCCACGACTGCTAAACAGGTGAAAATAGATTAAGAAAATAGAAAATAGAGCGACAGGACTCAGAGCCGCAGAGTCTTTGATTTTATTTATTTTCTACTGCGTTTTACTTGCATCTATTTGAAAGATGCAAGTAAAACACAAAACATTATTTTATTTTATGTGCTGGAATATGCAGAAAATAGGTTTAAATGTTAAACAAATTTCTTCAAGTCAAAGACTGTTGCATATAATTTAATTTTTGCTTGATGCAATGTGCATAAGGTTTTTTGTTTTTGTTTTTGTTTTGTTTTTTGCCTGTCCCGTTTGGCTCTTTTGCCATCAGAATTATTGTCTAAAGGCGAAGAAAGATGCCCAACGGATTTACTTTACCAAATTGACCATCCCAGCCTTGCCGTAATGGTCCATTTGATTCACCTTTTATTGTTTATTTTATTTTCATTTGCTGAATACGGGACAGACTTGACTGGGGGAAAGAAGGGGAGAAAGAAAGAGGGAAAGAAAAACAGCTGAGAAGAGGGACGGGGGAGAAGGGCAAAAAACAAAAACCAACAGAATAAGCAGAGAAAAAAAATACATATATCGATCACCTGGATCACCTGTTGAGAAAGAAAAAAGAAAACAAGCAGAAGAAAACAAGAGTAATAGAATAAACAACATCACAATGATATATGGGAATATGACAGTAAATACTAAATATTAAACATTATTGTGCAGCACATAAGATCAACAGAACACAGTGTGCTTTGAGGTAGGAGCCAAAAAGGGTGTAGTTTGTGGGTGTGATCACCCGTGTGTACACCTGTGAGCATGGACGCGCTTGTTTTTAAAAGGTTCCTTCATGTAATGATATGCTAGAGCAGGGGTGTCAAACTCAAATGGGCCAGTGGGCCAAAATTCTAAACTGGAACAAAGTCGCGGGCTAACATTAATATTTATTGAAAAAAAAAAATTCTTCCTCTAGATATAAGAATGAATCTTTTCTTATGGACTCAAACAAGTTTTGCTGAAAAACTGAATATGGAACAAGCAAAGCTTAATACTAAACAATATATATATTAGCTGTATAATACCAGTAGGCCTGCTCCAATAGTAATTTGGTATGGCTTTGCGGGCCAAATGTCATTAGGCTGCGGGCCAAATGTGGCCCGCGGGCCAGAGTTTGACACCTCTGTGCTAGAGGGTGTGGGGGAGCCACAGCCCCGTCCTCCAGGGCATGAAGCAGGTATGGAGGAGATCAAAACTCCAAACATCCAGAGGCCCCCAGAACACAAGAGACCAAGGAAGACCAACAGAGGGGCAGCCGCGCCACTGTCCCAGAAAGAGATGAGGAGAGTCCCAGATGAGGGCTCACTCAGCAGCCGCGGAGCAGAAGCCAGGGGGGGTTGCAGTGACGCGCCCGTGAGCTCCGCCGGCAGCCAGCTGCGCCTGAGTGACCGAGCCCCAGGCCGGGGGCACCCCACCTCCGAAGTGGCCCGAGCGAGCCCCAGGCTCCAGGCCCCGATAAGCGGCCGCCAAGGAGTGAGCCGGTGTGTACCCGGACGCCCATCCCACAAAGAACCTACAATGCACCGATATCCAAGGGAGTCCGCCACCGGCAGGGGAAGTGGTGGGGGAGATAGGCCTCCAAACCTTGGAGGGCCTGAGATGTGCCCAGAGAGGTGGCGTCTGATACCCAGCCTGACATATAGACACAGAAATACAGGCACACACAGATACAAACATCCATCCCCACCCTCATGCTCTCATATGCACTTACTCCACACTCAACCAACGTGGAGACAGACATAAAGAGACGCTGTACACACGATCACACTCCCCAAGCGTACTCTACAAACCGGGTCTAGGTACCCTTGCCCCTGGAGGGGGGAACTGCACCCAGACCCAGGTGGTGTTACCCTTTTCCCTGCGGTGGGGAGAGGCAGACCACCCGACTCCGCAGCAGCAGGGAGGCCCCACACTCCAGACCGCAGTCGGACGGCCAACTCCTCCTCCTAGCCCTCCCGCTCCAGCAGGCCGCAGAGAACGGGGGTGAGAGAAGACTCCAAACCTCCCTCCACCCGCTCATTGTAGTGTTGATGCATGTGTGTTCTAAGGTGCAATTAAAACCCAGGAGGGCATGGAGCTACCTGCCAAGGAGCAGCAGGTAAGCGCATAGCCCCTCCTGATAGCCCTCAATGTCTACGTGTATTTAAAATTGAGAGGTGGGCAACGACGCCAGGGGTGAGGTGTACACCCTGATGGTAATTTGGACTCCGTGATTGTGCCCACCCCCAAGATCCTATATGTATGTGTTATGAGAGTGTGAGTAATGTGAATGTCTAAGTTGTGGGATAAAATTGAGGCAGAGGCAGCCAGAAGGGGACAGAGGGGGGGGGGGGGGGGGGGGGTAGCTTCCTCTGCACCCTGGTGACATACCCCTACTCCAAGGCCCTGCATGTGTGGGTGGTTGTGGTGGAGCGGGAAGAGGGAGGCAGCTGGATAATGTGCATAAGGTTAAAGGATTAAAACTAATAAAACAAGTTTTAAAAAGAGACTTTTTCATTTGATTACATTTTGTATGATGGATTATTCAGAAAAAGTAGAATTGGGCTGAAAGGTCTATTGCTTTATTACCTATTCAGGTTGTGTATCATGTTTTTAATTTTGTTTTACAGTAGGTAATGACATCATGCAGTGGTGGGGAAAATGCCATGAAAAACGAAACTCTTCAGAAAACTTAAACTGTAACTTATAAGTTAGGGTGGATTTAAAGAGGATTGAAAGATTTCTCCATTAATTTGTCTGTAACATGAAGTATGCAGAATTGGTTAAGTGCTAGTTAAGGATCTCAGTAATGTGAATTTTTAAACAGCATTCACATTAATTTGGGACTTTTCATTTATTTTACAGTGAAAATACTTCAGCATAAATTCACTTTTTATTTTCCACATATAAAGCTGTCATAATTGCAGTGAAATCATGTGTCTTTATGATCTTACCCTTTCTTTGAGTTTCTTTATCTCAAAGGGAGTGAGGCAGTCAGCTTTAGCGATGAGAGGAACCACATTAACTTTATCCTGCAGGGCCTTCATGAACTCTATATCAACAGGATGAAGCCTGCAGGAAGATACGAACTTCCCTGAATCTGTGTACGATACATGTGTGCATATGTGTGTGTA
Source organism: Copadichromis virginalis (assembly GCF_057382275.1). Taxonomy (NCBI): domain Eukaryota; kingdom Metazoa; phylum Chordata; class Actinopteri; order Cichliformes; family Cichlidae; genus Copadichromis; species Copadichromis virginalis. The sequence continues at coordinate 62,969,149 of NC_140624.1, forward strand.
AGAAAATATATATATATTACCCATGTCCGAATGGGGGTATGAAGTAGAGGCAGCAGTGCACTCTGTTGTCCTGGATGTTCTTCCTGTTGAGTCCGCTCTCATCTCTGAAGTACTGTTCAAACTGCTGGTCGATATAATCTGTAATGGGCCTCCAGCTAGAAAATAACGGCATATTTGCATATTTACATGTTTTGCTAAAAAACTGATCTACTTTTCTAAAGAGTCATTTTGATCTCGAAGGTGGTTTGCTTAGCTTACAGTAATAGCAGGTTTGTGTCTGTCTGAGCTAGCTTACCCAGTTCATTCACTCAAACATGGTCCAAAGCAGACAATCTGACCATATGAAAGGAGAGTCTACGTGGACTTTACTTAATAAGTAAAGTCCACTTTACTTAGAAAAATAAGAGGGCTTCTTCCATTTGATGTTTATCACCATGCTCATCTTGTTCGGTACAAACTCAACCCTTACCACGCCGTGTTGTTGACAGCATCTCCAAATCCTGGGGTGTCCACAACTGTAAGTTTCAATTTCACCCCCTTTTCCTCAATGTCCACAGTGTGCTTTGTGATTTCCACTGTCTGACTGATGCGCTCTTCGGGGCAAAACAACAAACAGATATGGATATTAAACCAGAGAGTTATACAATGACTCTGTAGTCACTGTATAACTGATGAAAGAAACAAGAAGAATGGTGTGAAGACGTCTGATAGATTAGTCACTCACCTTCAGCGTTGAGCAGCTTTCTGTCTTTATGAAGATCAGTGAGGAAAAGGCTGTTCACCAGAGTGGATTTACCTAGGCCAGACTCACCTGTAGGATACATATTGATCATTACATCAGTGTAACATGCTCACTGTCACATGGAAACTAATTTTATTGTCAGTTAAAGCAAGGGAGTAAAACTTGTGTTATTAATTAGTGTGGCTCGGATAAAGATTATCTGGGCCAATTGTTGTGAAGACTGAAATTTCTGGTGCTTGAATCTGCGATTTGACATGTTTACAGCAACGCTTTTTGCAGCTCATCTACCCCTCAAATAGTCTCGCACACCAAAACAAATCCCTACCCTAATGAGGACACACGCATGATCTTTCTCTTAGAATGTAGGTATGAACAAAGTCAATAGCACAAAGCAAATATAAAAACCAGCAGAAAGACACTTTAAAGTGATCACTACGGTGATTCCACCTTAGAAACATAAACAGGTAGAAACAGAGGATGCAGTCCGACTGCTCATCAGTATGTTGTTACCTTTTGAAGTTCACAGTCTGGTTGCTGGGCTGGGGTCAGCATTCCCTCAGCTTTTCCTCAGCCTGCACCACTATTACCTCCTTCAGCACAAAACTGAACTCAGTTGATTGTAGTGCATGTACAAGTAGAATCAATAAGCGGGCTCGATAGGCAAACAGACTAGCAATTCCAAGAAATTGAACTACTGGGTACTGGTTCTTTACAAGAGCCGGTTCTCGATTTCCATTCCAATTTTGGTGTGTGTCTGCACATTACCAAAGTGATAGTTAAATCACACAAGCATATCCAGCATATAATTGAAGTGCAATCTCTCAGCCTTAACTCAAGGGCTTTAGCAAAAGATTTGTATTAATTAACTTTTCTGTTTTATTACTCAGTTACTTGCCATTAAATATCATTTATCGTCAGGGGGTTGCAGCCATATAGTTTATGGATGCAGGTGGCTATTGAAGTTTGCTAGCATTAGCTGATAAGCTAGCACTTAAGAGCCTGTTATCCAAATAAGGCCATTTCTGGTTCCAAAAAATGCAATAGCCATCTTTTATTTGCAGTCTGTGCGATACACACATTGAGCATTTATTTCTCAACTGATCAGGTAATCTCCAAAGCTATTCCTTAACAGGCAATATCAATTTCCCTCTGTCCTTAATAACAGGACTGTGGGTCAGATATCCATGCAACATGGATAACATGGATCAACACCTAGTCTATAAGGCGCCCAGGAGGCATTCTCATTAGATACCTGAAGCACTTTGCTTATTTCCTTTCAATGTGGAGGAGTAGCAACTTCTCTGTCTAATGCTGAGCAAATATACTTTTTGATGTTTTCTACTGCTTGTAGTCATAATCTCTTTCTTTCTACTCTTCACCACCCTGAGCTTGTGGCCATGGGTAAAAATGTAGATTGATCACCACAACAGACTGCAGAAGATACACCAATCAATCTGTCAGTCTTCAATCCACATTACCTCACTCATGAACAAGACCCTGAGAAAAGAACAGCAACTCATCCCCAACCGAGAGGGAGCTTTCCACCTTTTTCCAGTTTAGAACGATGGCCTTACGCTTGAAGCTGCTACTTCTTATTCCAGCAGTTCACACTCAGCTGCAAGTCTCTCAAGTGCAAGCTGAGGTCATGGTTCAATGAAGCCAACAGAACTACATCATCTCCAATAAGTCGAGATGATATATTAAGACCACAAAACCCAACATCCTCTACCTCTTGGCTGCACCTGAAAATGATGAACAGAACTGGTGACAGAAGACAGTCTTGGTGGAGTCCAGTACCACTGGGAATGAGTCTGACTTACTGCTAGCAATAAAAAACAAGCTGTTACTACACCAAGCTCCCACAACAATGTGCATGATACCTCACATGAACTTTGATGGCCGTGAGTTCTGGCCCTGATATGTTGATGGACATATTCTGAAATGCCCACATATATACTAGGTCTGTGAAGGTTCTCAGTCATCCAGGATCCAGGTCATCGTAGTCAAAGGAGCTTGCAAAGAAAAGCGTCTGGACTTCTTTAAGTTGCTTGAAGACGTTTCACCTCTCATCCGAGAAGCTTCTTCAGTTCTAAGGTCAAATGGTGGCAATTTCACACCTTGGCTCAGGCGATTAGAGGATCATCAGGGGGTCCTTTTGTCCCTCTTTGGGGGGATACTCCCACTAGGTTTAAATCTGGGACTCCCCACCATTTGACCTTAGAACTGAAGAAGCTTCTCAGATGAGAGGTGAAACGTCTTCAAGCAACTTAAAGAAGTCCAGACGCTTTTCTTTGCAAGCTCCTTTGACCACATATATACTAACTAGTCAAAGTTTTTAAATAAAATGTGACAGACTACTGTTAACCTTTTGCCTATAATATGTAGCTTGTTAGATGGCAATTCATATTTAAACAGGCTGTGCAGAAAGTGTAATGTGAAAGTTTGATGTAATGACATCCTGTCTTGGTTTGACACTTTTGGTGCATGACAAAGTTGTGTCCTTTTAAACCTCGTACCTGCAACCAAGAGTGTGAAGTCAAAGCCTTTTTTCACTGACTTCCTGTGCAACTGGTTGGGCAGTGTGGCAAAACCAACATATTCTTTTTCCTGGAAACAACCACACAGATAGAAAACAAAGCAGCAGTGGTTAACCCAGAAACTTTGGTTGACAAAGAACCACCTGTGTACACCAACACAGTGGATTTCAACTCAAACAAACAAGATGTGATTGAAGTGCAGATTTTTCAGCTTTAATTTAAAGGCTTAAACATCTTTCTCGGGCAATAACGAGTACAATATGCTTTATGTCTTAAAGATATGCCTATAGTTTAACTAGTCGGTATATGTCATCTAGCTTCATAGAAAGATAAAGTTGGGTATCATTTGCATAGCAACAAATATGTATGCTATGACTTTTATTGATACTTCCTTAGGGAAGCATGTATAAAGCAAAACAGAAATGGCCCCAGCATAGAACCCTGTGGAACTCCATGACTGACATCTGTGTGTAAATAAGATCCCCCATTTACATGAACAAACTGTAGCTTGTCTTATTATACGTGCAAAATCTCCAAGTATTCATAATACAGTATAGCAGGCAGTTGTTTCACAACAGGAGGGGGTGGAGAGAGTGTACAGTGCAGAGGCATACACGTATCTGGAAAGATGGGTGAAAAGGAACAAGAACCTTCAAACAGAGGCTTGAAAGAGACAGATGTCTCTGATATGAACTCAGTAGCAGGTCAAATATAAATCCAGGCTCTCCCATCATACATTAGATTTTCTCCAAATGTTTTCATCTGAGGATATTACAAGCTTTTAATATCAAATCTTATACACAGTGCATTAGCTGTGTTACTGAGCAGAGGTGGTTCTGAAGTTGGAGAATGGAGAATGTTTCTGTGTGTGTGTGTGTGTGTGTGTGTGTGTGTGTGTGTGTGTGTGTGTGTGTGTGTGTGTGTGTGTTACTGTTTTGCTTGCATATTGACAGTTTGTCTGTGAATGTGTTTGTAAGTCACACCCACACACAGATCATAAAATACAGAGATGCAGACTGCTGCGTCTGTGTCGGCTGCTCTGACTCAGCCTCAGCGCTGCTGTCCAACATGGCACCACAGCAGAAAACAGTGAAGCAGGATGAAGGCAAAAAAAATCAATTATTAACCACTCGTGGGATTTTGTAAATATAAATCTGAAAATAAAGAGTGAAGAGTGGATGCTGTATGTAAGAGCTGTCAGAATATCTTTTTGTGAAAATATCAGCTGCAGGGGAGGGGTGTAGCGGCAGTTCAGGGGGCATGGCTAGGGGAGGCTGGTCAACATACACCTGGAAGTAATTGTGGGATTTCACGACTCCTACTTCCTCCTAACAGTAGATGCTGGAGAGGGGTGCTGAGCCGTAAGCAGGAAGCAGTAACAGAGAGACAGGATGATAAGCCAGACACTGTTGGCCTGTGAAAATCACTGTGCTCGTGTGCATAGTGTAAATAAACTTGTCATCACTGCAACTCTTTGGCTGAGTATCAGGTCGTTATGCTACAAAAATGTTCCCTGAATCTCTGAAAAGCAGTCATTTACCAAACTGCACCAAATTTCACAGTAACATATTACAGTGGCTAAAGAGACTAACATAAAGTGATAAGAAACATTTTTGGAGTTGAATTCATTGATTATGTTATGAAATTTTCATCCAAATCATCTATGTTAACTATTTTTCAGCTTTGAACAGCTTGTTACAAAAAAACACACATCTTCTGACTTGTGACTAAGGATGTAGTCCACTCAAATTAGCTCTATGCTCTCATGCTTGGACACTAAAAAATGAACTTGATTCCTAGGTCATAAAAATTGTTCTTTATCTCATACTGAATTCATCCTCCAGATGCTCCATAACATCCTCCTTTAAGCTAATTTACTTTTCATTGACTGTGTGTTAGAAAAAGGAGGTTTGAACAATATAGGATGATTTTTCCAAGTTCGGAGATTGGGCTGGATATTCCTAATATGGTCATCTCAGTCACACAGCTCTGGATGAGCACAGACGCTAGACCCACATGCTGTCAAAACTTATCTATACAAGGGGCACTCTAAACAAAGGTGGGTTAAAGGGGAAGAAACTGAAATAACTTTTCAATTCACTACCACCATAGTTAGCTGAAATAATTAGCTAATCCAGTTGTACAGGATGTTTTCTAAGCAGAAATGGCAAAACCTCTGTAATTCTAGCTTCTTAGTGCAAGGGTTTGGTTTTTGTTTTTTTTCTGTTTCACATCACTCAGGATTAACTCGGGATCTTTAAGACTTGGAAAAGCCCAAGATGTGGAGACGTCACTGGACTAAACAGACTGACTCATTACTGAAACATTTTAATTTTTATTAAAAACTTTGACAGCCCTGCCAATGAAAGAAAGAAAAAGGCCCAAATACTGAGAAGCTGGACTCAATGAGATGATGACCAGACCAGCATAAAAGACCAAAAGTGTTCACAGAGCTGTCCAGCAGAGCAGATGTGTGCAGATGTTACAAACTGCCCCCCTCCCTGCCAAGACTGCCCTATATTATTTATGTTATTTTTCCCCACTCTGTGAAAAAATTCTGGAGGCACCCATGCAGAAGTGGGGTCTCTGTTACTGCTGACCTGTAATATGCAGCGTCGTTGCTGCATATGCCACTGATCTTTAAGACAGGAAGAAGCGTCAGGAAATACTACAGCATTTCACCCGTGCAGGTGCTGCGCAGAATAGGGCTTTTATTTTGTAAGTCATGTATATATAAACACACACACACACACACACACACACACACACACACACACACACACACACACACACACACACTTATCTGCTGTGTGCCTCTTACCTCTCCATCATCTGAGACGTGAAGCCAAATTCCATCAGACACGAGGCAGGGATGGCAGGAGGAGAGAATCCGAGCAAACACACGTTAAAACGCTCACGCGCGTCATGGAGGCACCACTAAGCAGCCTTGCTGAGAAAGCTTACCTGTCTGGGGCGCGCGGCTCTTGTACCTGCTGTCGGCAGTCATGCTGGACACAGCTGGTGGAAGATGCGTCCGGAGTGAATGAGAGAGGAGGGTCTGAGCCGTAGCTCAGTGGGCGGAGGGCTTCAGCACGAGCTCTGACATGTGCAGAAGTAAGAAATCATAAGACATAAAATACATAAAACCCTCTGTCGTCGTGTTCTACTCTCTCTCCCGCAGGTTTGCAGCATATTTATTGTGTAGAGGAAAAAAATGGATTGCAGTTCACGTGAAACCCCAGGGGGAGGCGCCACAACCCCATTATTGCGCAAAGAACGTCACTTTCTATGTCATCTGTCCCCCATTCCACTGTCATTTGTCCCCTTGACCCACATTTTGAGATGATGTGCCCCTGCTTTTAATAGGTACGTCCGGCAGAGTAGGCTGCCTTTGTGGGTCAAGCGCAGGTGAGCAGATCAGCCTGCTCTGCTGTGCCCACATGCGACTCACAGTCACGTGACACTGGCTACACATTTCGGCCAGTGTGATAAATGAGTACAGAAAATGCAGCTCCAGTAAACAATTGATTACTGGACGAACAGACTCAGGTATCACGTGACAGTTACTTTGCATCTTTCGCTTGGAGGAGTGTGAATGTGCATATTGAACAGGTATGAATAGGGTTGCCAACCGTCCCTTAAAAAACGGAATCGTCCCGTATTTAGAAACAAAAGTACACGTCCCGTATTGAGCTAATAAGGGACGCACTTTGTCCCGTAATACAGTGAGAATCAAAAGTGGCCTATAACTTTTAATGGAATTAACGCTTTGTTTGAAAACATAATTCCCAGCCCCTCTCCTGCTTTGTGACCAATGAGCTGACAGCACACTTATGACAATTCGAGTATGACAATTCAGATTACCGCTCATCTCATTGGTCGAGGAAAGGTCGCTTGCGGAGAAAATACCGGAAGACAACAGATGACCACAACAACAAGCATGGCCAACAGGGAAACAAACGCCGACACTGCGGTGCAAGTCTCGGATGACAGTACACCTAAAGCTGGGCAGACACTGTGCGATTTTTTTCAGTCACGTTATTCAGCTCCTGCTCAAACTGCACGATTGACTCGCAGGGATTAGAAGTTTGCAGGTCACGATGTACTCTCACACTATACGGCCCGATGCTCTGATGCGACCTGAGTGCTCACACTGTGCCAACATAACATGAAGGTTATAACAGAAAATCTGTCGCTCGCTCTCTCTGTCTTTCACTCACACAGACACACCACCATCAACTTTGCTAAATTGCTAATGAAAAACATGATCAGGCAGCTGTGATTGAGCAGCAGTGTAAATCCAACTATTTTCACGGTTGTTGTGGTCGTGATAATTTTGTGATGCCACATCGAAAAGGCTCGGATGAGCTTTCCAAAGTTCTACAAGTTGTGCCTCCATCACTTGTGTCCAGATCACACGCTGCACAGCCGTGCTGCGCCGTCTTTTTCACCGATGTTTACGTGTTTGCGCATGAGCAGTGTGAGCGGCTGTGGTGACACAGCCGCAGGGATTTAGGCTTTCAAAGGATTTAGGCTTTCAAAGGGTCAAACCTATCACTGCAAGGTTGACCAGCTGGAGAGAAAGCTAACAAAAAAATCCAAGTGTGGAGTAATTTATTGTAGGGTTGTTTTTTAATGAAATGCTAGGAATTTCAGTTAAGTGAAAAATGATTACCACTGTAGTGAAAATGGTAAATGGTAAATGGTAAATGGCCTGTATTTATATAGCACTTTTTACTAGTCCCTAAGGACCCCAAAGTGCTTTACATATCCAGTCATCCACCCATTCACGCACACATTCACACACTGGTGATGGCAAGCTACATTGTAGCCACAGCCACCCTGGGGCGCACTGACAATATATGTTTAGCTTTATCCTTTCTTTAATTTCATTTTTAGCACTCATCATCTACTGTGCCAGGGGTGTCTGTATATTATTTAAATGACTGGGGATCACCATTTTGACCTTAAGGTCAGAGATGCAACATAATAACCTAGAGCTCAGTGATTTAATCCCTGCTTGAAGAAAATACCATGAAAACACCATTACAGAGCGCACACTTCTAAACTGAAAGTGCACCACTAAGACCTCTGATAAGTTTGCTACTGAACACAGAAACTGTATTAATGTTTAGTGAAATTTAAATACATTTTGTATTAAAATCATTTTTTTGTTTAAAACAGTCATTTAATTATATTTTAATGGCATTTTCATTTAAAATGCAAAGTGGAATGAGTATGCTGTTGTTCTGTGTGGCAGTTCTTTACATTGATTTTATTATATTAATTGAATCAGTTCCCAAAAAGCACTGTTGAACTGCTCGCATGGCTTATAGGGCACTGCCTAAAGTGACCGTCAGGTGTCACAGCTATACTTACTGAGAGAAAAATAACAAAAAAACAATTTAAAAAATCCAGAAAAATGCATTTTCATGAGCGCCACAGGGGGGATTTTGTCCCACACCTCTTTGCAGATCCTCTCCAAGTCATTAGTGTTTCATGGTTGATGTTTGGCAACTCGAACTCTCAGTCCCTCCACACAGAAGTTTGTGGAATGTGTGCGAAACTTGTGGTCAACTACAAGACACGTCTCTGTGATTCCCAACAAAGGGCTTGCCACCAAGTAGGGGAGACCGGGGATAGTTGTAACATTTTTGACATTTCTGTCTGTAAATTGAAGCTCTTTTAAGGTAGTGGATTCAAAATGTAATGCAAAGTATTTACATGTCTCTGCTATTAAATAGTGCAGCTATTTTCTCTGCAGCACAATTACCCATTGCATGGTATGGTCTCAAACACAAAGAGTGAAATGTTACAATTAACCCCATAGTCTGGGTTAGTTGTAACATATCCTGGGGTAAAATGTAACACAATGAAATAAGGGTACTAACAAAATATTAACATGTAATCTTTGTTTATTCAACACATGAATGCACTTACATCCATTTATGTAGCTGTGTGTGTGTGACAGAATGCAGAAATCTAGCTTTTGAACATATTCCAACCCCCCAAAAAAGACAAATTATGGAATTTTCTGCAACTGAATATTTCATTAATTTTGGTTGGTCTTCCTTGAGTTTGGCCTCATTGGCTCAGTGGGCATTATAACCTACAACTCTTGCACCAATTTTGAACATAACAATGAAGCTGAAAAAATGTAGTTGTTCACCAGCATCGCAATTCCATTACTTTTTATCATGGCTTACCTTGGTGTGGTTTGCAAAGTGCTTCAGAAAGATGAGGGAATCTGTTTCTTGCACTCATCCTGATTTATTTCCACTACCAGTACTTCCTACTGGTCCATCTCTGACACAGAGGTCTGCATAATGTATGTGTGGGAACACAAACAGTGGAGGAATTGTGTTGCCAATGGCATTAACCACATATACAAAAGCGACCAGTGAACCTCTCTCTGCTGATGTCGTTGCCCCAACTTGTTTAATATAAGTTAAAGTAATAGTGTGGTAAGTTGTAACATCTGCATTATTGTTACAACTAACCCAGACTGTTGCTGTTACAACTGACCCAGACTCCTATAGCCATGAACTAGCTAACATTACAGCCAACAGCTAAAACATTAGCACTAAAGACCTACACAGAATATATCCCCATAGACATACAAATAACATAATTTAAGTTTGATGACTTTAACTGCAAAGCAGATAATGCTATTAGAAATTGAAATAAAGTAGAAAAACTTACTTTTTGGCATACAAATTACTTTTTTTGGTGTTAAATTGTCTGTTTTTGACAAAATGTGCTGATTTTTCACATGTGATAGCAGAACTGAATTGGGCATGCACAGGATGAGTCACATCATTTGAAACTTAGCCCTGATTGGAGAAATTTGAAGTGTTACAACTGACCCACGTTACAACTATCCCCGGTCTCCCCTACTAAAGCACATTTTGCAAATCAAATGCTTATTACATTCATAAAAATGCAAATTCATTTGTTCTGTCTCTCACTGTTCAACTAAACCTACTACTGTAATATAGACTGATTACAAAATCAGCAGGTGTTCAAATAATTTTTTCCCTGACTGAACATTTATGTATAAGTTATGACCAAAGTTCATTTCATTTTTTCCCTTTTCTTTTTGTGCTGGTGGAACATATATTTACTGTATGTAGCTTTGTGAGCATATACGTGTTTCTTCCTTACAGACAGAATTACAGTCCAAGGTCACACGGCGACTTTAGGAAACAGGCTAATGCAGGAAGGCTGGAGCATAGCTCAGTACAATGGCTGATCACACATGTTTTCTGTTGATTCCTCTGATGCTGCTGAGCGAACCGCTTTGCAGGAGGAAGTACTTATTGTTCTGAACAAGTATTTTCGCCCTCTCTCTGGCAGGTGGACAATGGAATCAGTAGAGAGTAGGGGAGAGATAGCCACAAGAAGCAAACAGTTTTATTTGTTTCTTGTAAATGACGCAGGAATACCAAGAACATTTTTTTATTAAGATTTACGGTCAGCATGTTGGGGGTCATACAGAAATTAGCTTTGTTTCTTGCTCACTCTAAAGGAACTAGGTGGGTCAAAATACCATGATTAACCACTGATAATAACAGCGACAGACTAATTTTTAATTTGTCACACCAATGTTTAATCTTTCAAGATTAGAGAGAAACAGAAGTAGGAGAAAAGAAAATGAATAGAAAGAGAAACAAAGGTGAAAATGGGAGAAACGGTTTGGTTTTTCTGTAATCGCTGATGGTGCTCCACAGAGGCAGGAAATGGTGCTGTTACACATAGGAAATGACCTGATGAGATAGATAAAGGCTCCGGAAATCCAAACAAATCTTGGCAGATACAGCTGAAGGGGACACAGCTCACAGAAACATCTGAAACCACTCCCATAGTGTGATTCACGGGCCACATAGGAAAGAATAGAATCAAATAGAAGAGAAATGTCCTTTATTATCCCTCATTGGACAATTTTTTTTTTTTGCCTGTCCCGTTTGGCTCTTTTGCCATCAGAATTATTGTCTAAAGGCAAAGAAAGATGCCCAACGGATTTACTGCAGTGACATGCCCGTGAGCTCCGCCAGCAGCCAGCTGTGCCTGAGTGACCGAGCCCCAGGCCGAGAGGCCGAGGGCACCCCACCCCCGAAGTGGCCCGAGCGAGCCCCAGGCTCCAGGCCCCGACAAGTAGCCACCAAGGAGTGAGCCGGTGTGTACCTGGACGCCCACCCCTGGACACAAAGAACCACCGACGCACTGATGTCTGAGGGCGTCTGCCACTGGCAGGGGGAGTCGTGGGGGAGAAAGGCCTCCAAACCTTGGAGGGCCTGAGATGTGCCCAGAGAGGTGGCGTCTGATACCCAACCTGACATATAGACACAGACATACAGGCACACACAGATACAAACATCCATTCCCACCCTCATGCTCTCATATGCACTTACTCAACACTCAACCAACGTGGAGACAGACATGAAGAGACACTGTACACACAATCACACTCCCCAAGCGTACTCTATACCCCAGGTCTTGATACCCTTGCCCCTGGAGGGGGAAACTGCACCCAGACCCAGGTAGTGTTACCCTTTTCTCTGGGGTGGAGAGAAGCAGACTGCCCCGACTCGGCAGCAGCAGGGAGGCCCACATTCCAGACCCCAATCGGACGGCCAACTCCTCCCAGACCCCATCGCTCCAGCAGGCCGCAGAGAACGGGGGGGACTCAAAACCTCCCTCCGCCCGCTCATCCTGAGGATGTTTTACCAGTCAGTGTTGCTGGAGTACTTTTCTATGCTGTGGTGTGCTGGGGGAGCAGCACAGCAAAGAAGGACTCATCCAGGCTGGAGAAACTGATCAGGAAGGCTAGCTCTGTGGTCGGCATGAAGCTGGACACTCTGGTGACAGTGGCAGAGAAAAGGACACTAAAGAAACTGCTGGACATTATGGACAATGCTGGGCATCCTCTGCACACGGCCATAAACAACCAGAAGAGTCTGTTCAGTGACAGGTTGCTTCTCCCCAAGACAAGAACCAACAGACTTAAAAACTCCTTTGTCCCACACGCCATCAGACTGTTTAACTCCTCTCTGGAGGGGAGAGGGAGGGGAGACAGGAGGACAAAGGAGGGGGGAACAACTAAGCTGTAGTGCCTCTTCACTTCACCGTGCAATACCTTTTGTGCAATACTTTTTCTTAATAGTCAATGGTGCAATAGACTCCATACTTGAAATGTGCAATTCACTTGTATTTTTATTTTTATTTTATTCCTATTTATTCTATTTATCCCCTTTGTAATGTCCAATGTCCTCATTGGACAAATTAAGGTGTTACAGCAGCAAATTGACAGGCAGATAGAGCATGCAATTTTAGACAAAAATAAAGAATATGAAAATAAAAAGTAAGAAATAAGAGACTGTAGAGTAAGGGAAATTTTTTTAAATGTACAAAATGTTCTGTATATTTGTGGTTAAAAAAAACCAGACTTTTAGCAGAAAATGGAAAAACTGGGCAAATAACAATTTTTGCATAACATGAGTAATACAGTTGTTCAAAGTTGCTTTGTTTTCATTGTCAAAAGAGTAAAAATTTGTTAAAGTTTGTAAATGATAGCTCATAGAACTAAGCTGAGTCTCATTCAGGACAGAAAAAAAGAGAGACCCATCCATCCACTGTGACCTCCTTTTGCTGTAGCTTTGAGAAACTGAGTGTGGCCAGTGTAGATGGTTTTTGGCTGAGCTGATTTAATGTTAAGTTTGCTCAACTAATGTTCTCTGAGGATGGTCGTGTAGGAGATGATGTTCATAGTATTCTCAGTATTCTCAAAATATTTGTATGTATTTAATATAAATTATGATATTTGGTGTCCATCTATTAATCCAAAATTGCCACTGGAAATATTGTGACTATGCAGTATTTTTCCCACGCCCCTTTATCCTGCCAATCCAACAATTTTTGTCCCTGTCCTTGACATGAAGGAACATGTCATGAGGCAGCAGCCTAAGCAGAGAAGCCCAGACCTCCCTGTCCCAGCCACCTGCTTCAGCTTGTCCAGCTGTGAGATAAATTCTCTCCAGAGTGTCCTGGGTCTGCCTCGGGGCCTCCTCCCAGTGGGACATGCTCGGAACACCTCACCCAGGAGGCATCCTGATCAGATCCAGCTAACAGGCCTAGTCTGGCCCTGTACCGTCCTTCTGGAGTTAACTGGCCTAGACCCGGCTCTACACCATCCTCCAGGAGCTAACTGGCTAAGGTCTGGCCCTGCACCATCCTCCAGGAGCCAATTGGCTTAGGCCTGGCCCTGTGCCATCCTTGTGGAGCTAACAGGTTTAGCACCAGCCTCGCATTATCCTTGTGGAGCTAACTGGTTGAGGTCCGGCCTTGTACCATCTCCCATGAGTTAACTGGCTTAGGCCTGGCCCTGCACCGTCCTTCAGGAGCTAATTGGCTTAGGCCCGGTCCAGCATCTTCCCACAGGAGCAAACTGGCTAAGATCTGGCCCTGCACTGTCCTTCTGGAGTTAACTGGCTTAGGTCTGGCCCTGCACTGTCCTTCTGGAGTTAACTGGCTTAGGCCTGGCCCTGTGCCATTTTCCTGGAGCTAACTGGTTTGCTTCACCCAGAGGTCTGTACTGTTCACTTCTGTTAAGTACTAAAATTGTGGATGATGGCAGTATTTACTATTCTTATATGCCTCTTGGCCTTTTTGGACCCTCGGATAAGCAATTGCTTATGGACACATAGCAGGGGAACCTCTGAAAATGATCTTTATTCTGAAAAAGGCACATGCTCTATAATGCTGCAATGCTACAGATGTCCAAACTACCTCAACGGACTCCTTTTGATGTGGAGGAGCAGCGGCTCTACTCTGAGCCCCTCCCGGATGGCCAAACTCATCACCCTATATCTGAGGGAAAAGCCAGCCACCACAATCTCTTTCTTTTGGTCATTACCCACAGCTCGTGACCATCAGTGAGGATGGGGACGTAGATCAGCTGGTAAATCAAGAGCTTCACTTTTACACTCAGCTCTCTCTTCACCATGATGGACCGGTACAGTGTCCACATCAACATGCAGCCACAGCACCAATCCGTCTGTCGATCCCTCGCTCCTCTCTCCCCTCACTCTTGAACAAGACCCCAAGATACTTAAACTCCTCTACTTGGGGCAGTAACCTTTCAATATTGTAAAAATTGAAAGTATTATGTGGGGGTTTTGGAGCCAAAAGAGCCAAAATGCAGAATCAAACCTAATATTGCAGAGTAATGCACTAATAAAACACTAGAAATGACTCACAGTTCACAGACTAAAAACCAGTGTTGGGTAAGTTACTTTAAAATAGTAACTTAGTTACATTACTAGTTACTTCTCTCAAAAGTAACTCAGTTACTTCAAGTTACTCGTTACTTTCAAAGTAACTAGTTACTAGGGAAAGTAACTTTGGTTTTACTCAGAATTCTCTTGTTAATGTGTTTCTTCCATAACTTTGCAGTCTTCTAGCTTGCTTACTTGCCACAGTGCACTGTGCCACCTACCAATAGAAAGGAAACGATAATGTGCACATTTCCACAAGAGAAATCCCACGCCTGGACCGTCATTGACTGCTTCCATGATTCTAGCCTACGTCACAGCGTCATGTGCGCCTTTTACATCCAACACAAAAACTGCAGTCGTGGTGCTTTCGATTGTACTCAGAACTCGGAAATTCTGCCTTCTGAATAGGAAGATGTAGGTAACACCAGACTGCAGATGAGCTGCACACAGAGCTGGACTGGGACAGAAAATTGGCCCGGGCATTTTGACTAGAGACCGGCCCACCATTATAGGAAAAATCATAAAGCCTTTGAATGAAAACAAACACTATTGTGACAGTGATGTACACTGTTTTGATGGTATATATGCATCAATCTATCAATCGTTTGTTGTAAGATTCAGATAATTATTTTTTAAAAGCTAGACATTTGAAATGAGAATAAGAAAGAAAAGTATTTCTTTGCGCCCACCTCTCCCTGTTAATGCCCTACATGCCCCCCTGGCAAAACTTTGCTAGACCCGCCCCTGCACAGTTACCAGCTGTCAGCTACCTAAAAAAGGATCCTGGGGTTATTTGTCTCTCAGAAACAGTTCATAACTTCCCTTCAACTCATTCATGTCACCTAAAAGGTAAACCTGTTTCTCCATCACCTGTTCAGCTCTGATGATTCAGTAAGGACATCTCCTGGTTTCATCTTCATGTTTCCCTCTCACCAGATAACCAAACCATATCATGACCAGCAGCTTTTTTGCAGCTGTGGCTCCAGCAAACATCAGCTGATAGTAGAAAGTAATATTAAATAAATTCTAACAACAGCTGATCAAGCTTAAAAGTGCAGCTGTTGTTTAGCGCGACATCCGCTGGTTTCCTCTTTCGGCGCAAAGTGAGCGATAAACAAACAAGAGAGCCGATCAGCTGATCATTGATCAGTTTTCATGATTGAAGTAGAAACGGGAGAGGGAGGGGGAGAATGAAAGAAGAAGAGGCAGCTGTGCAGCAAAGACACAGAATAACTCCAGCTTTGTGTCTTTTTCATTGTAGCTGAAGTCCGGGACAAACTGTTTCTTTTCACCTCAATAAGAAACGCGTAATAGTTTCTCTGAATACCAGACAGGACGGTTGACAACTCTAATAACTTATGAACAAAATAAAGTTAAACATCATTAACTTCATAGCACCACCCAGCTGTATAGAAACTCCGTCATGCTAGCTAGCACGCAGTACGGAAAAAGTCAGAATAACGAAAATAAACTCCACCTAAACTTGGTTCATATCTGACCCAGAGAGACTGCAGGTCATAACTTCTTACCTGAAGTTCAGTTCACACTTGGACCACGCCTCGGGTCTCTTTTCCTTCTGCGTCCCCTTTCCTTCATCCACCTGCTGGCTTCCACCACTTGCTAATGTTACTGAATCTGTGGAAGCTCCGCGATAGCCACCACACGAAGTAACGAGTAACGACCCTATCTAAATCCCAGTAACGACTAACGCGTTCCTGATTTTGGCATAATAACTAGTTACTGTGCTCGTTACCACAATAACAACGTAGTTACTGTAACGCGTTACTTAATAACGCGTTAGTCCCAACACTGCTAAAAACACAAATGATTTTAGTGAGTCCAATAATTTAATTATAAATGCTCCAAAGGAAACAAACAGCACAAATGCTGTGAAAGAGTACCTGGCTGGCTGAAAACGTATAGGCGTATTAGTAGACTTTAGTTTGTTCTTGTCACGATCCTGGGTCTTATGACCCAGTGTTTTGAGTTTTAGTTCATTTTGATGTTGATAGTATGTTTAAGCTCATTAGGTCTCCTATGTTCATTTGCTTATTAGTTCCCCCTTGTGTTTCCAACCCATGTTAAGTCTCCCCTGCTCTTCATGTGTTTCATGTCTGTGTCTTACATTGTCAAGTTCTGGTTGTCATGTCTGCGTCTCATTATGTTTCCTATTTTATTTTGAAGAGATCTTGTGTTTTTATATTATGTTTTGAGTCCTTTGTTGTACTGTTTCTTGTTTCCCTAGGTCTGTTATGGTTATCATAGGTTTAGTTCTTTGGCTTTGTCATATGGCTTCCCTGTGTTCCATGTTATGTCTACTGTGACGTTTTTGTACCACGTTTCAGGTTCCTATGTTCTGTCTCCCCAGTTGCTGTTAAGTTTGCATGTTTAGAGTTCAGTCAGTGTGTTTCCTGTTTTACTTTGAAAGTCCATGTCTCATGTGAGTGTTTCTAGTTTTGCTTCCCTTGTCTCGTCCAGCCTGATTACTCCCAGCTGTGCTCTCCTTCTGTGTCTCATTCCCTCATTATCCCTCTGTGTATTTAAGCCCTGTGTTTCTCTTTGTCAGTGTCGTAGTCTCCCTCATGCTGTGTGTTTTGTTAGTCATCCCAGTTTAGATTTTGTAGAGTTTTTGGTGTTCAGCAATAAAAGCTGCCCTTTTGCGTTCAATCCTGTCTCCAGTGAGTTTGCGTTTGGGTCCAATCCCTGCCTGCCACACAGCCGAAACATGACAGAAGACTACGACCATTACATGGCTCCAGCAGACAGTGAGCTGTATGAGCGCCAGGAGGCAGCCCTCGCCCAGCTGGAGGAGGAGCTCCGCTGGAAGCCGTGGCGCGCTCCGGATTTTGAGCACATATTCCGCGGAACTCGGCTGGCTTTTGGAGGTCCCCGAAGTTGCCAAAAGCCTCCGCCTGTTGCCCCGCTCGCACCCAAGCCTCGGCCGCTTCAGGTGGGAGTGCTCCGTTTTTCTTCGGATGCTCACGCTCCAGCCTCTGCATTGCCATCCCGCACGTCAGAGGCTCAGCTGTATGCCCCGTCAGCTTCCTCACCTCAGAGGAAGCGATGCTCATACCGCTGTCACTTTTCACTTGCTGAGCAACTCCCGGGGGTGAGTTATAATGACTGCCTTTCACACATCCCACCTGAAGCCATAACTGAAAAGAACAATAAACTCACCCCAGACACTGTTGGAATCTCCCTTTTGGACGATGACATAGACTGGGAAAAGTTTTTTCATTTTGCTCCCTCTGAACAGGGAGAAATCAAAGACAATAAGCACTCGCCAAAGGCTGTAAATGCTGTTAAAGGAAAAACTGAGTAATGTCACCAGGTCTCAAACACACAGTTCAGGTTCTGTCAGTTCAGGTTTTGTCAAGTCTGGTTCAGTCAGCTCACTTTAAGATTGTTAACCCAAGGACTTCAAAGACTGTACAACATGGTGGGAAAGATGCAAAATACATTTTTGCTAGGTCTGTTTTTGTCGACCCAGTACATATTAACCCTAAGCCTGCCAATTCTAAGACTGTTTTTTTCTGAGCCTGCTCCTTTGCCTGTTCGTGTTTCTGCTGCCAGGGCAGCTCAGGCCCAGCGTACCCCTGCACCCGTACCATTTCCTCGGGTGAGGGAGGCTGAGGTCCAGTTGGTCCCTGCTCTGGTTTCCGGGCCGGCTGAGGCTCTGTCAGTTTCTGCACCCGTACCAGCTCCTCGGGTGAGAAGGGCAGTTGCCCAGCCGTTGCCGGTGCCGGTGCCTGTCCCAGCTTCCAGGGTGAGGGGGGGCTGTGAACCAGTCCACCCCTGCACCCATGCCGGTCCCCAGGGTGAGGTCAGCCAGGATACAGCCCGTCTCCGCACCCGTACCTACTCCAGGGGTGGGAGCGGCTAGTGTCCGGCAGGTGCCTGCACCCGTTCTTGTTTCTGCTGAAGGCTCAGGCAACCCCGCCCAACAGTCCTCCCCGTGTTCCAGAGGCTCAGGAGTGTTCAGTCCACAACCATCGCCACCATCACTACTGCATGCTTTTCAGTCTATAGCTCAGTCATTAGCTCTGTTAGCAGCCCAGTCCATAGTTCATTTTCCTGTGTTTCCGTTAGCTCAGCCCTTAGCCCACTGTGCAGCTCAGCCAGCTCCCCAGCTGCTCCGCCGGAGGGTCCGAGGGGCCCGTTCAGCCCCCAGCTGCTCCGCCGGAGGGTCCGAGGTGCCCGTTCAGCCACCAGCTGCTCCACCAGCAGCCTCATCCACATTTGCAGCAGCCGTGTCTCCGCCCACGCCGTCGCCTGGTCCGGCTTCAGCTTCATCCGTGTCTTCATCCGAGTCTGGTCCCGCCTCGGCCTCTGCTTCTGCCACGCCTGGTCCAGCCTCTGCCACGCCTGGTCCAGCCTCTGCACCTCGGGATCGCCGGCCACTTTCCGGGCCACCAGCTGGACGTCACCGCCATCGAGCTGGTGGCCCGGTGAACCGTTTCCATGTTGCCGCCGTTGCTGTCCGCATGGACGGCCCCCGGAACTGTTTCCATGTTGCCGCCGTTGCCGTCAGCCTCCGGGCCGGCCCCCTGAGGAGTTGTGAACCGTTCCCTGTGCTCCTGTGCTTTTGATGGACATTTTGTTTTTGTGGCTTTGTTTTGTTTTGCTTTGTTTGGACCTGTAGCTCACTGTGCGTTTTGTTAGTCTTCCCAGTTTAGATTTTGTAGAGTTTGTGTTCAGCAATAAAAGCTGCCCTTTTGAGTTCAATCCTGTCTCCAGTGAGTTTGCGTTTGGGTCCAATCCCTGCCTGCCACACAGCCGAAACATGACAGTTCTGGTTGGAGGTTCTTATGTTCCCTGTTTGGTTCCTTGTCCATTTAGATTCTCCACCGTCCTCTGTGCATCCCTCTGTGTGTGTTTGTGTTTATGTGTGTGGACTTGTGTCTTGTTTCTCTTTTCTGCCATCTCAATCTCACTGTCCTGTGTCGTGATCTCCCTCACTCATGGCTGTGTGTTAGTTTAGATTTCAGTATTCCCAGTTTAGGTTAGTTGTGTATTTCTATGACACCCTAGCAATAAAAGCTGTGTTTTGAGTTCAAGTCCTGTCTGCGAGTTTGCATTTGGGTCCAATTCACCTGCTCCACACACAGTTCATGACAATAATAATACATAAACAGACTGTTTTGCAACCAGAATAGTCTGTGAAAACTCAATGAAAACAAATTATTTACATCATGGAAACATTCATAATTATTTTCTTATCCATCCATCCATCCATCTTCATCCGCTTTATCCGGGGCCGGGTCGCGGGGGCAGCAGCCTAAGCAAAGAGGCCCAGACCTCCCTCTCCCCAGCCACCTCCTCCAGCTTATCCGGGGGAATACCAAGGCGTTCCCAGGCCAGCCGAGAGATATAATCTCTCCAGCGTGTCCTGGGTCTGCCCCAGGGCCTCCTCCCGGTGGGACATGCCTGGAACACCTCACCCAGGAGGCGCCCTTGTCAGATGCCCGAACCACCTCAGCTGGCTCCTTTCGATGTGGAGCAGCAGCTGCTCTACTCTGAGCCCCTCCCGGATGGCCGAACTTCTCACCCTGTCTCTAAGGGAGACGCCAGCCACCCTTCGGAGGAAGCTCATTTCTGCCGCTTGTATCCCCGATCTCGTTCTTTCGGTCACTACCCACAGCTCGTGGCCATAGGTGAGGGTAGGGACGTAGATCGACCGGTAAATTGAGAGCTTCGCTTTTACACTCAGCTCCCTCTTCACCACGACGGACCGGTGCAGCGTCCGCATTACTGCAGCTGCAGCCCCAATCCGTCTGTCGATCTCCGGCTCCCTTCTCCCATCACTCGCGAACAAGACCCCGAGATACTTGAACTCCTCCACTTGGGGCAGGAACTCATCCCCGACCCGGAGTGGGCACTCCACCCTTTTCCGGCTGAGAACCATGGCCTCAGATTTGGAGGTGCTGATCCTCATTCCCGCTGCTTCACACTCGGCTGCGAACCGTTCCAGTGCGAGCTGGAGGCCCTCACCCGATGAAGCCAACAGAACCACATCATCTGCAAAAATCAGAGATGAGATTCTGAGGCCACCAAAGCGAAAGCCCTCCGCCACTTGGCTGCGCCTAGAAATTCTGTCCATAAAAATTATGAACAGAACCGGAGACAAAGGGCAGCCCTGGCGGAGCCCATCACCCACCGGGAACGAGTCCGACTTATTGCCGGCAATGCGAACCAAGCTCTTGCAACGGTTGTATAGGGATCGAATGGCCCGTAGCAATGGGCCAGACACCCCATATTCCCGCAACACCTCCCACAGGACACCCCGAGGGACATGGTCGAATGCCTTCTCCAAGTCCACAAAACACATGTAGACTGGTTGGGCAAACTCCCATGCACCCTCAAGTATCCTGGAGAGGATAAAGAGCTGGTCCAGTGTTCCGCGACCAGGACGAAAACCGCATTGTTCCTCCTGTATCCGAGGTTCGACTAGCGGACGAACTCTCCTTTCCAGCACCCTGGCATAGACTTTCCCAGGGAGGCTGAGGAGTGTGATCCCCCTGTAGTTGGAACACACCCTCCGGTCCCCCTTCTTAAAGATGGGGACCACCACCCCGGTCTGCCAGTCCACAGGTACTGCCCCTGATCTCCACGCAACATTGCAGAGGCGTGTCAACCAGGACAGCCCTACAATGTCCAGAGCCTTCAGGAACTCGGGGCGGACCTCATCAACACCAGGGGCTCTGCCACCAAGGAGTTGTTTAACTGCCTCAGTGACCTCGCCCCCGGAAATTGGCGGGTCATTCCCCTCATCCCCAGACTCTGCTTCCTCCTCGGAAGACGTGTCAGTGGGATTAAGGAGGTCCTCGAAGTATTCCTTCCACCGCCTGACAATTTTCTCAGTCGACGTCAGCAGCGCTCCGCCAGCACTATACACAGTGCAGGTAGAGCACCGCTTTACCCTCCTGAGACGTCTGACGGAAACAGCCAGAATCTCTTCGAGGCAGTCCGAAAGTCTTTTTCCATGGCCTCTCCGAACTCCTCCCACACCCGAGTTTTTGCTTCAGCCACTGCCCGAGCCGCATTCCGCTTGGCCTGTCGATACCTGTCGGCTGCCTCCGGAGTCCCACAGGCTAACCAAGCCCGATAGGACTCCTTCTTCAGCCTGGTGGCTCCCTTCACCTCTGGTGTCCACCATTTGGTTCGGGGATTACCACCACAGCAGGCACCAACCACCTTGCGGCCGCAGCTCAATGCAGCAGCTTCGGCAATGGAGACGCTGAACATGGTCCATTCGGACTCAATGTCCCCAGTCTCCCTCGGAATGCTGTTGAAGCTCTGCCGGAGGTGTGCGTTGAAGATCTCGCGGACTGGGGCCTCTGCTAGACGTTCCCAGCACACCCTCACTACGCGTTTAGGTGCACCAGGTCTGTCCAGCGTCCTCCCCCGCCACCTGATCCAACTCACCACCAGGTGGTGATCAGTTGACAGCTCAGCCCCTCTCTTTACCCAAGTGTCCAGAACATATGGTCGCAGGTCTGCTGATACGATTACAAAATCGATCATCGACCTACGGCCTAGAGCGTCCTGGTGCCACGTGCACTTATGGACACTCTTATGTTCGAACAGGGTGTTCGTTATGGCCAAACTGTGATTAGCACAGAAGTCCAATAACAAAGCACCGCTCGGGTTCAGATCAGGGAGGCCATTCCTCCCAATCACGCCCCTCCAGGTCTCGCTGTCGTTACCCACGTGAGCACTGAAGTCTCCCAGCAGGACAACAGAGTCTCCAGGTGGAGCACCCTCCAGCCCCCCCCCCTTCCCCCCCAGGGACTCTAAGAAGGCTGGGTACTCTGAACTGCCACTCGGCGCATAAGCGCAGATGACAGTCAGGACCCGTTCCCCGACCCTAAGGTGCAGGGAACAAACCCTCTCGTCCACCGGGAAAAACCCCAACGTACCGGCAGCAAGCCGAGGGGATATTAGAATACCCACCCCAGCCCGCCGCCTCTCACCAGGGGCAACTCCAGACTGAGACAGAGTCCAGCCCCTCTCCAGGAGACTGGTTCCAGAGCCCAAGCCATGCGTAGAGGTGAGCCCGACTATATCTAGCCGGTACCTCTCAACCTCACGCACTAACTCAGGCTCCTTCCCCACCAGAGAGGTGACATTCCATGTCCCTATTGCCAGTCTTGGCAGCCGAGGGTCAGTCCGCCAGGGCCTCCGCTCCTGGCCGCCACCTGGCACACAATGCACCCGACCCTTATGGCGCCTCCTGCGGGTGGTGGGCCTGCGGGAGGATGGGACCATGTCTCCTCTTCGGGCTGTACCCGGCCGGGCCCCATGGACTAAGGCCCGGCCACCAGACGCTCGCCCTTGGGCACCCTCCCCGGGCCTGGCTCCAGGGCGGGGCCCCGGTAACCCTATCCCGGGCAGGGTAAACTGTTCCCTCGGTGTCCTTTTCATAAGGGTCTTATGAATCGCTCTTTGTCTGGTCCCTCACCCAGGGCCAGTTTGCCATGGGAGACCCTACCAGGGGGCAAAAGCCCCCAGACAACATGGTCAATCAATGGTCAATGGTCAATGGTAACTTTATTGTCCCTGATAGGAAATTGATTCGCAGTATGTCAAAACAAACAACAAACATACAACCAACACATCACGTACACTCATTAAAAAAAAAAGCCCCTGGGATCCCTGGGACACACAAACCCCTCCACCATGATAAGGTAGCGATTCAAGGAGGGGCAAGGAGGGGAGAATTATTTTCTTAAATATTCTTATTCTATATTGTTATATTTATTATAAAATCTTTGGACTTTGTACTGCTGGTTTCGTAAAAGAAAATACAGCATCTTGGGGTATGAAAATTATGAACAGATTTCAAACAATTTTCTGCTATGAAAACATAAAGAAGCTGAAGAAAACAAAACCATCCGTGACTGCAGCCTTGTTATAGTACTTGTGGTGTGTGGTGGTGTCATGAGAATACAGACGAGCTGAATTCTTACAGGATGAGTGTGTTGTGAGCTAAATGAATGTGTCATATCCACCTTTTGTTAAAACAAGTGGAACCAGAGGATGAAAAGGATCAGAAGGCACGATAAACCCAGTAGTGCAGAACATCTGTCTTATCTGGGCAGGTTGGTGACTTTCTAGTGCTGGGATTTCCTCCAGTGTGAGTCACCAACTTGTTAAATCTGTGACTAAACTAATTAAAGTCATTATTATGGAAGCTGTACTCCCTTGGGCCATATGTGAAGTAGCTTATGACAAACCATCAACTAACCTCACGCTGTAAAACAGCATTAGTAATTTCAGCCAATTGACATTGAAAATGTTTTTTTAGGAGGGACCTGCCCAAGAGGGCAGGAGAAATTAACAATAGCACTAGTTCTATGAAGATAATTTAAGTAGAAAGGACTGGATTGCTTATTATGTAGATAAAATAACGCAGTCATTAAGCTACTTGCAAAACAAGCAATTTATTTTATATATAACCCCTTTGTAAATCCTGTTTACTGAAGACTGTTTATCAAAATAAGTAAAGCGATTCTCATTTAAAAAAAACAAACAAAACACCGGGACCCTAGGTGTTATGGTCAGGGACCATTAAAAAAAATGGCGATCCAGGATCGCTGAGTTGTGCACGTTAAAATAGTATAATAAGAATATTCTAATAAAAGCTAGAGAGGGTTGGAAAGCACGTGTCAGTGTCTCCAGTGTGGCTGTCCTGTGAATCCTGGCGGTGCTAACTGATCGGCGCATCGCACTGTAAGGACCAGTTACTTGGACATTATGTCATGTCAGCTGAAGGGCTGACTGAATTCTAAAAGCTTAAAAAGTCACGATTAAATAAATAAGATGAGTAAATAAATAAACAAAAGCTGAAATACAGAGTCGATTCTGAAACAGAAACATTAGATAAAGTAAAGATATACTGAGGTAAGGTAAAATAAACAATAAAATAAAACAGGATAAGCGGTGGTCCTCCTGGGGCTCTCGTTCTCGTCCATGCCTGCTTCGTGTCCTGGGGGGCAGGGCTGTAGCTCCCTACACACACTATTAGACCCTTAAATGTAGAAACCTTATGAACACAAGTATGCTCACACACATAATTTGACTAATATAATATCACCATCATATTTGTTGGGCATTTTTTTTGGCCTTCAAACAACAATTCTGATAGCTACACTGCCAGACAGGACAGGCAAAAAAAAAAGGAGAGGGAAGTTGATGGGCTATAATTGCAGTAATTGCAGTAATTGCAGTAAGCTGAAACTGGAAGTGCTCCACGCCGGGTGACAGAATTAATGTGTCACAGAGACCTGAGGGCAGTTGTGCTTTTTCCCCTAATCGCAAAAAGGATTTTAGATTTGAGAGGAAGCTAGATGCTGAAAAATGTAAACAGTTAGTGGGAAATATAAAGCAGCAAAAGTAAGAGCAAATTAGAGAAAATTGGACATGCACACATGATTGCATGGTTAGAAGAAGCTGAAAAACTTAAGCAAACTAAAATCAGGGACAAAAATCGATCTGAGGCTGGAGGAGATACGACCCCACCTGAGCCCACACAAAAATCTCAACCCACACTGTATCTTCCCGTCACCCAAGCATTTGGGAAGCAAGAGGATGATTACACAAGCCCCCTCCAGGCCGAAGCCCTTATCCTTCCCGGGCTGGAGCGGAAGACAGCCATTGGCATCCCTGTTAACAGTGAAGGAACAATCACTAACTCCCCTATTGCATCTATTTCTACCACAAAAATCTCCATTGCTATCAGTAAGCTGCCCGCAGTGGACACAGCCACCACCTATCAGCACACACTCTGTAATACAAAACCCTTTGCCAAGCCAACAGATTAATCTCTCCAATTCCATTTTTGGATGTCAAACAGGGAAATCAGAGGATAGGAAGAAGCAGGGGAAGGCCAAGACAAAGCAGTTAGAAATCGCTACAACTGTGGTGGGGGCCGACATTGGGCACAGGACTGTACTGAAAGGAAAAAGGGCAGGAGGGATGATGACCACCAAGTGAGATGGGAAGCAAGACTAGATGTGGGGAAGTGAGAGTAAAGGTGTTATTTTGTGCTTATAATGTATAAAAATAGTAAAATAAAAAAATGTGATGACTTCAAATTACAGAAACAAAAGTCTAGCATAGCTAATCCAACAGGGGGCAAACAACTCAACATCAGTAAAGATTGTCCACAGCGATCACCCTGATTAGGGAGGAAATTGGCAGGGATCAAAGAAATGAGGGTTTTAGTGTTGCTGATGACTGTAACGTTAGGTCTGATAACAGTGGGGGAGAAAAGGGGGACAAAGAACTAAATTAAATAGATATCAGCACAAGTCAAACGACAGGCAAATGTTATTGTAATGCATGGGGTTTTGTAGCAGCTAATAGAGGTCATGAGTGGAGATACATGCTAAAACACAACATAAAGAGTCACCTCACCACTGCAAAGAAAGTAGGTAAAGAACATAGGGTCGTAAGATCTTTGAAAAATGCTGAAATGGGGGACAGGGGGTTGGATGCATTAGGCATTTGGGCATCAGGCACCAACCCATTTGTACTGTTTAAAATACTGATACAGATCCTGGATCTACACACCAGTTTACACTGCAACACATACCACAAACCTCACAGGAGTAATGACCATAAACATAACAAACGCATTAGAACTAGAGACAGGTTACACTGACAAAAATAATGTTAGATTGTGTGTTTTGGACTGCCTGACAAGCTAATGTTTCTAGTTGCGGCGTGCGCATCCAGCTAGTTTAGCATGTATGCTCTGGTTGTTAGCTTGCACTTCACTGCCCCTGTGTGAAACTTGTTTGCATTATTTGTACCCACCCGTAAGACCATAACCCCTCCAAAACATATCATGGAAATTATATCTATTTTTATAGGAATGGGCAAGGTCAGGACCTGCGTGACTGAAGCGGGTGCAATGTCCCCCAGGACATAACACAAGCCAAGGACTCTTACCTCAATGATTAGTTTATGCAGATTAGTCTGAGAGCTGGACTCCCCCCTGAATGGAAAGGAACCTGTGCACTAGTTCCCTAAAAATGCCTTTCAAGTTTTTTATCCTCCCAGAAATTAAGCAGCTGACCCAAGCTGTAAAGAGCGGGGAATCTGAAGAACAAAATGGGAGTTGTATTCCCGAGAGTCTGGAGGTGGGTATGTGGATGCCAACAGTGTTCCATGGAGAGTGCCCGATGAGTTTAAAGCTAGAAATCAAACAGAAGCAGGTTTTGAGTCAGTCTTTTCCCAGAGGGTGACAGTTAATAAAAATGTAGATTAGATTAACTACCTTAAATGCAATCAAAAGAGATTTGCATGAAAAAATTGGTCCAGAGGCTGATCGTCACTGCTCTAACCAAGACCATCTAAATGTAAAGATTTAAATGCCGAGTGCAAGGATTCTTTGGCCATAAACAACTATAACCTAAGACAAAATGAATTAAGGTGCACCATGCAATGACCTCAATGACCTTTCATTGAGGTCATTGCATAGTGGGGTTTGGGGGGTCATTTCCCATACATATGGAATATGTAATGGAGTGGAGACCCTGGGATGTTACACCCATAATATTGCATTGTAGCAGTCATTAGTGGTGTGCGATACTGCTGATTTTGGGGAGAGCAGTGTATCATGACTTATGGCATGAATCATCATAGGTTTGCAAATTCTGAACACATTTTACTTGTTACTAAATCACTGTGATTCTACAATAACGAGTTAACACAATAAAAGCACATCTTTCAGCCTTTCACAGAAACTGGAGACCTGAAATGTGAGCGGGTATGAGCTACAAGCTATAAATGAGCTGTGAACCAAATAGACCTGACAGTCAACACAAAAAAGTTCAGATATTTTTAATTATGGATGTTTGACATATATCATTTTGAATTCCACAAAATTCAGTAAACATAGATAATAGAAACAAAGAATTGATCCTCCCACACTAGCACCAGTATTGATCCAATAACAATACTATCATTGTTATTGATACTATCAATATTTGTATGAATTTGCCCACCTCTAACACTCACTGGAGTTATTTATGAGGAAAGCAGCACCAAAGCACCAAAACTTTACTTTAATATTACCCAACACTAGAATTTTAATTCTCATGAATTTGCTGTATGATATTCATATGTCTTTAATTACCTCTGCAAAGGAAGTTATTTTATTTGGGCTGATTGGATGGAGTAAATTTAGATCCGGATCTGGATCTAGAGCCAGGAAGTTTTGGAGGGTTTTTTTTTAAACTTTTGTTAGACAGGGCAAACAGTTCATGTTTATACTTTGAGCTGAATTATGCCCAAAACAAAAACACACACACAGGATGACCAACTAACAGTGAAGAAACCAAACTGCTGGCTCACATGGCAAACACTGGCACCAGGACAATGCCAAAGTTACCACAACAGTGTGCCAAGGTCTTACACCTCTAAAAGTGCCAAAAACTCACAGCAGCTTAATTTGATTGTGGATTATAAAACAGTTAAAGAGAAAAAGAGGAGAGTGCCCACAATGGTTCAGAGAACAATGAGCAACAAAGGGAAGTGATAACAGACAGGATATCCTGACAGTGCTAGTGCTGCTAGCACGTCACAGCAAAATACTGCCAGGACAAAGCATACAAGTACTCACAACAAAGCCCAAAAAGATGCCTCCTTGTAAAGATATTCATTCTGAATTTTTTAAGCTCAAGTTATTATATTCTAGACAAGCCTCCACACACCCTGTGAAGTGAAATGAGTTGGAGCTGTAGTTGGAAATGTGTCAAGTTCAGTGAAGTAATTCAGACCTGGAAATGAGTTCAGCTGGGATCTATGGATTAAACTAAAGTCATGTAAACCAAAGTTAAGACAAGGTGTGTTAAATAAAATTTACAAAATGCACAAGCACAGCTGAATAAGAGTTGAATTCAAAATTGACTTTGAAGCTGAGCTGAGCTGACTAAAGTGAGGAGCAAGTGGAGTAAGTATAGTTAGTTAGGTCAAGTCAGTTTTATTTGTAGCACAGTTAAAATGACAGGAGTGAACCCAACATGCTTCCCAGACAAAGACAAATCAAATAAAGACAAATAAAATCCAGCAATAGAAAAAAGACTAAATAAAAGAGCAGTAAGAAAATGTTCACAGTGGACTTCACAAAACCACAAGCCACCTCATGCTTCACACAGAGAAAAGTTGTGACCTAGAGGAAAGATCTGAGGCTGGGCTGAGTCCAGTGCAGTGAAAGGAAGTGGAAATATGCAGACCTTACTTAGCTATGCTAAGCTGAATTTAATAGAGCAGAAAGGAGAGGAGTGCAGAAAAATACAGTCAGGTAACCTGAGTTGTGATCATCAGAGTCCAATTAAGATGCCTCGGTGTCTCCTGGCATCTTTGGACTTATTTATAATTCTTATGTTGGACTAATCTTCACAAAATGTGATTTTATTCACTGAAAGTAGATCTCAGTGTTAATTCATCAGCAAATTATGCTCGCTGGAAGTATTTCTGTGTGGCTGTAAACACAGAAAAAAGGAGGAAGCATCTGGCTTTCTGAGGACATGTGCATTTTGCACACATTATGTACACAAACACACACACACAGTTTTTTCAATAACTATTCTTTCTGCCTGCAGGGACAGCAGTCAGAGTTTTGATTAGAGCAGCGGTTGCTATCGTGTTGTTGATCCAACAGGAACCCAGTTTTCATGACCCACTCACCTACTACGTGACATCATGACTCTTCTCCTTTATATGCATGTGTGTGTGTGTGTATGTGTGAGAGAGAAAACAGCTCTTGTAGTAATGAGTTTCCCAGGTTGAGAGCTGATTATGTTTTTCCTGAGGAGGGTCATTTGTCGGCATGCTGACGTCCAAGCTGGAGTAGCACCTGCTACCTCTGCCCTTAATCTGAAAACGTGATCATGAATTGGCCATCACGTTTTCAGTAAGAGCAAACATTTTCTGTTTGACTGTTTTCATCTTGCCCATGTATTAATCTCCCTCAGTATAGCTCTGATTTACTGCTGTTCTGGTTGAACCTGTCTGTAACGGTACTACAGCTGGTAGAGACAAAAAGATTTAACTGCTAGAATCTGGAAACTGCTTAACCTCTGCCTCTGCTTAACCTCTGCCATCTCCTGGGCCTCCTCCCGGTGGGACATGCCCAAAACACCTCACCCAGGAGGCACCCAGGAGGCATCCTTGTCAGATGCCCGAACCACCTCAGCTGGCTCCTTTCGATGTGGAGGAGCAACGGCTCTACTCTGAGCCCCTCCCGGATGGCTGGACTTCTCACCCTATCTCTAAGGGAGAGGCCAGCCACCCTTCGGATGAAAGCTCATTTCCGCCACTTATATCTCGTTCTTTCGGTTACTACCCACAGCTCGTAGGCATAGGTGAGGGTAGGGACATAGACCGACCAGTAACTTGAGAGCTTCACTTTTACACTCAGCTCTCTCTTCACCAAAGTCCACTGCGGCTGCAGCACCAATCCGTCTGTTGATCTCCGGCTCCCTTCTCCCATCACTCGCGAACAAGACCTCGAGATACTTGAAGTCCTCCACTTGGGGCAGGAACTCATCCCGACCCTGAGTGGGTACTCCACCCTTTTCCGGCTGAGAACCATGGCCTCAGATTTGAAGGTGCTGACCTCATCCCCACTGCTTCACACTCGGCTGCGAACCGTTCCAGTGAGAGCTGGAGGCCATCACCCAATGAAGCCAACAGAACCACATCATCCATGAAAAGCAGAGATGAGATTCTGAGGCCACCGAAGTGAAAGCCCTCCGCCACTTGGCTGTGCCTAGAAATCCTGTCCATAAAAATTATGAACAGAAATCCCTGCATCATGTTAGTCACTATTTTAGTGGTTTGGAGCTTTGTAGAAGGTCTTTATTACAATGCCTCTTTCCTACCTCCACCCTGTTTGTGTTTATTTACTGTGTGGCATACAAGTGAGTGAATCAGCCCTTCTTACCCCCCCTAATAGCACTGCTCCCCTTCTGTCTACAGTGCAATGTCGGCATAACTAAAACCTAAAACACTGATGTTCTGGGACCCCACTGGTGATAGAGTAATTACTATAGGTGTGGTCCAGCTTCTATCAGCATGCATCATTTTCTCTACAGTAAACACACACACACACACACACGCGCACACACGCGCGCGCACACACACAGGGTATGTTAACATCTGTTTTCCCATTAAGAAGCTGATAAAGACAAATCAATAACGGTCTCTGCTTTGCTTCTGGGCTTCATATTTTAGAAATAAAAAGATCTTTGTAGAGTAGGAAGAATGATGTATTTACAAAGATACTTGGTAAAATGTACAGCAAACTCAGGGATCATTTTTAAGACCACATTTGACTGCTAAAGAGATTGAGTCTATCCATGTTTAGAGTAGGGATAGCCAATCAGAGGCAAGGACTTTCTCTGACGCTCACTTTGAACTTCAGCCGGTGGTTATGACTAAATCCATTAACTCACTACCATGGGGAATTTGATATTTGTATTAGTAGTAGCTGTATCTAATAAACTGATGAGTGTATGAAGGTCAGTCCTATGCGAAGCAAAAGGGTTTTTTGGTGAAGCCAATATAATACAATTAAAAATAATAATTGCAGTGAGATACATAAATATATAAAGGCATCTCTGACTATTGAAGGCATCTGTCTTCATTTAATGTCACTGAAGTCAAAGTATGGGGTGGAAACTGTCAGTTTTAAAATCTTGACTTCACTGAGGGCGTTTGAGGAAAGACAAAATTGGAATCCAGGGTAAGCATTTCAGTCATTTCACTGGCAGGTTTGGTTCACTTTGAGAGAATCAACAGAATTCAAAATGTTAAACTGCTCAACCCAACTTTAATATGACTAATTAAGTTAAAGCAACAAATTCAGACCTTCAATTAACACATACGAGTTGTCATACAAGTAATTCCTGAAGATGTTGTATTAAATATATTTGCATATTTGTATCAATATATGGGTTCTAGAGTTTAAGCCATCCCACAGACTGAACTCCGGTTCGCTGCACACAGGAGCGTGCCTGCTGATGCACGCTTATAATTGGCTGAGACAAAGATGCATTCGCAGCTGATTGGCTCAAAGTTTGCGGCTTCTGTTTTTTCAGGAGGCTGAGCAGCAGCGTGATAAAAGAGCAGCCTGTGAGCGCACGCTGTAAAAGGCGTCAGGACAGGACGGTAGAGAGCAGTCAGCAACCAGAAGACTCCCTCACTTCTCCTCCCACACAAAGAACATCAGAAGAGCTACAAGAAGCCATGCTCACCGCTTGCTTGGAGGTCCTGGGCTTGGCGCTGTGCGTCACGGGCTCTCTGCTGGCGATGGTCGCCTGCGGGCTGCCCATGTGGAGGGTGAGCGCCTTCATCGATTCCAACATCCTGGTGGCTCAGACCCTCTGGGAGGGACTGTGGATGTCCTGCGTGGTGCAGAGTACCGGCCAGATGCAGTGCAAAGTGCATGACTCCATGCTGGCTCTCGAGCAGGATCATCAGACGGCGCGCGCCCTGACGGTCATCTCCGCAGTCCTGGGGATCGTCGCCCTAGCGGTCACGGTGGCCGGAGCGCAGTGCACCAACTGCATCAGGGATGAGACGATAAAGGCGAGAGTGGTTCACGCCGGGGGAGTGATCTACATCATCAGCGGACTCTTCGTGCTCGTCCCGCTCTGCTGGATGGCCCATCGCATCATACTGGACTTCAACAACCCCAACATCCCTTCCTCCAAGAAGAGAGAGATCGGAGCGGCAATCTATGTGGGCTGGGCGGCCGCCGCGCTGCTGCTGCTCGGCGGGACCCTGCTGTGCTGCTCCTTCTCCCAGACGGTCAGGGGCGCAAATCCCATGAAATACACTCCGACCAAGACGATCGCAGTGAACGGGGAGTTCAACAAGAACCTGTATGTGTAAACTAGAAGACATTGTATACAGGACACTTTGATTTGTAGCAGTTTTGCTATTTTGAATCTCTGAAAGATGCGGTGCCTCTATACATACTCATGTGACGTACTGAGGGCGCTCATTTGACGCTTAATGCAGCTGTAACTGTAACTCCGGAGCACGATCGTGTCACATATGTGAGTTACTGCTCTGAATATTGTGTAGTATTTTTCCAATAGCGGAAGTAGTCAGCAGTTCACTCCTGAGAAACGCGTTTAGGATTGAAAAGATGTTGAATGTGTTGCCAGGAACTTTTAATAACCATGTGGCTGCTGAGGCTGAGTGTTGAGCCTCGGCCTCTGAACGGCTTCAGTGTAAATATGTTTTCCTCTTCCTCTCTCAGTCAGTGGACTTATTTCGATGTTTGTGAGAATTCGCAGGGTTGGCAATAATTCAAACCCTGCGCACCCAGGCTCTAATCAAGGGGACAGTTTGCATTTCTCCTTATGCCTTCAGGTATTTTTTAGAGTACTTTTTCTAATAAAGAAGAAAAAACACTTGTGTGCCTTTACTATTTATATCTCAGTCAATCAATCACTACGCATTTGCCTGCTGTTATCAAAAAATCGTGAGGAAAATATATGAACTATTTCAGTTGGAGAAAATTCTAAGGTCCGTTTTGTAAGTGGCTGTGATTTAAAAGCAAATTAAAACCTTTCATAATAAAGTGATTAACATAATGTGACAAAACAAGTGCTTCCGATTTCTGTCCAAAACAAGAGTGATGAAGAGAAATGAAGCTGAACTAGGACCAGGATGTGTGTTCGTGTAATACCACTTTGGAACACAAGATGGTGCAACAGTTTTCTCCCCCACCTAACTACACTCAGTATGTTTTATAAGAATATTTGCTAGCTATTCTAATTTTATCCCGTAGAGAAAACACACTGAAAGAGCTAACAGATGATGAGGCATTGAAGAAAAATCCAATACAAGGTGTTGCTTCCTTTTCGGGGGGACAAGAGAACCCAAAGCACACAAGCAAAATACCCTCCACAGCACAAGAGAGCCACCACACCCTCTCACTGAAGCACTCACAGTTTCAGGGCTTTAATGTCTTTTGTTTCCCATTTGGACCAACAAACCAATCCAGAATCTTGAGTATAGCAAAGCCAACCTTTTCCGTCACAGAGCAGCCTAACCCGGGATGGGATGTTTACTGGCTGTTGGTTTAGGCATCTCAGTGGGTGCTTTAAAAAGATCTAGACTGTTGCTGTTACTGTACTAACATGATGGTCCACACTCTCTGATATTACCATGAGCTTCACTTCTTTTATAAAGGTCTTCTGGCCTTCTGGTACATTCATAAAGTAGGTGTGACAGTGTCATCAGCAGGTTTGTCTGTAAAGGAAACTAAAAATAGAAAAACAATGGCAAATAATCAGATTCCTGGTTCTTGCACCCTAACAGAGTGGTACATGGGAGAGCCATTTGAACAGTGCACCCAGCACATCATTAGGGTCTGTGCAATCAAAAGGGTGCAACTCCAGCCACAGGAAGCTTGGCCTAGATCTGGGAGAGTGGAGCAATTAGTGCCCTCATGTGCATAAACAGAAAAGGAAAACATGCACACAAACACCATCAGGACAACAACCCCGCACAGCACACACACAGCACACACACACACAGTATGTGGCCAATCGCACGAACATTTCCCCTCTGACTGAGATTCCAAGCAAGTGGAACAACAACTTCCACTTTTCAAAAAGAAGCCTGTTTTTGGTTTTAGTGTTGCTTAAAGAGAAAGCAGCCAAACCCAGTACACTGTAAATACTACATGTGTGTTTAGACAACAAAGTCTAGAAGATCAATGGTGCAAACTTGGAGTTAGCTCAGAACTTAAAAAAAACCCAAACCCCTGACAACTGAACGTAATTACCTGAAAAAGTCTTAAAGGTTCTGTTTTTAAAAGAACCTGAAAAAAGAACTATTTGATTAAACACGTCTAAGCACATTAAAGCCAGAATTCTATCCAAATGATATACAGTGGGGCAAAAAAGTATTTAGTCAGCCACCGATTGTGCAAGTTCCCCCACTTAAAATGATGACAGAGGTCAGTAATTTGCACCAGAGGTACACTTCAACTGTGAGAGACAGAATGTGAAAAAAAATCCATGAATTCACATGGTAGGATTTGTAAAGAATTTATTCGTAAATCAGGGTGGAAAATAAGTATTTGGTCACCTCAAACAAGGAAAATCTCTGGCTCTCACAGACCTGTAACGTCTTCTGTAAGAAGCTTTTCTGTCCCCCACTCGTTACCTGTATGAATGGCACCTGTTTGAACTCATCATCTGTATAAAAGACACCTGTCCACAGCCTCAAACAGTCAGACTCCAAACTCCGCCATGGCCAAGACCAAAGAGCTTTCGAAGGACACCAGGAAAAGTATTGTAGACCTGCACCAGACTGGGAAGAGTGAATCTACAATAGGCAAGCAGCTTGGTGTGAAAAAAATCAACTGTGGGAGCAATCATCAGAAAATGGAAGACATACAAGACCACTGATAATCTCCCTCGATCTGGGGCTCCACGCAAGATCTCATCCCGTGGGGTCAAAATGATCATGAGAACGGTGAGCAAAGATCCCAGAACCACACGGGGGGACCTGGTGAATGACCTGCAGAGAGCTGGGACCAAAGTAACAAAGGTCACCATCAGTAACACACTACAACGGCAGGGAATCAAATCCCGCAGTGCCAGACGTGTTCCGCTGCTGAAGCCAGTGCATGTCCAGGCCCGTCTGAAGTTTGCCAGAGAGCACATGGATGATACAGCAGAGGATTGGGAGAATGTCATGTGGTCAGATGAAACCAAAGTAGAACTTTTTGGTATAAACTCAACTCGTCGTGTTTGGAGGAAGAAGAATACTGAGTTGCATCCCAAGAACACCATACCTACTGTGAAGCATGGGGGTGGAAACATCATGCTATGGGGCTGTTTTTCTGCCGAGGGGACAGGACGACTGATCCGTGTTAAGGACAGAATGAATGGGGCCATGTATCGTGAGATTTTGAGCCAAAACCTCCTTCCATCAGTGAGAACTTTGAAGATGAAACGAGGCTGGGTCTTCCAACATGACAATGATCCAAAACACACCGCCCGGGCAACAAAGGAGTGGCTCCATAAGAAGCATTTGAAAGTCCTGGAGTGGCCTAGCCAGTCTCCAGACCTCAACCCCATAGAAAATCTGTGGCGGGAGTTGAAAGTCCGTGTTGCTCGGCGACAGCCCCAAAACATCACTGCTCTCGAGAAGATCTGCATGGAGGAATGGGCCAAAATACCAGCTACTGTGTGTGCAAACCTGGTAAAGACCTATAGTAAACGTTTGACCTCTGTTATTGCCAACAAAGGTTATGTTACAAAGTATTGAGTTGTATTTTTGTTATTGACCAAATACTTATTTTCCACCCTGATTTACGAATAAATTCTTTACAAATCCTACCATGTGGATTCATGGATTATTTTTTTCACATTCTGTCTCTCACAGTTGAAGTGTACCTCTGGTGCAAATTACTGACCTCTGTCATCATTTTAGGTGGGGGAACTTGCACAATTGGTGGCTGACTAAATACTTTTTTGCCCCACTGTAAAAGCTAGAAATGACAAGGCAAGAACACTATTCTCCTGCATTCCCAGTGCTTCCAACCATACATCATTCTAAAACATGGATAACACTGGGACTAAGCTCAGCACAATCAACATGTTGCCACGGATCTACTAATTATTCAGTGTTCGGAAAGCATTCACGATAGCCCAAGAGAGCAAAGACAGTCATGAATGTTTTGCATGTTTATATGGACTGTATATAAAAGATGGAGCCCTGTCTTCTTTGTCTTCCAGCTGCTCCCTTCAGCGGTTGCCACAGCAGATCATCTGTCTCCATCTCATGCTGTCCCTAGCACGTCCTCCATCACTACTGTGACTTCATTTATTAGTTTCATAGGCCTGTCGTAAAGAAACAGGGACACTGTGCTCCATGATAACTTCTAGATCACAATTATGACTGACTTCAAACTTTAATATGAGTAATTTAAAAACTGAAACCGTCTGCGATCCAACTCTTTTTTGAGCTATGAAGCTTCAATTTTAAAGTTGGACATGCTAACATGAGAGTCTGTGGGGACTGACTCACTTTTAGGGTGGACGTTTTTGGCAGTAGTTGCAGTTTTGTACCCTTGGTACCAACTGAGCATCATGTAAACCCCACAGCCGACCGGAGCATTGTTGCTGACGTCTTTTATGTGATGGGACAGAATTTCCAGTTTTCATTCACTCACAGATCATTTTTATGGCATCAGCAATTCTTTATTATCAACATCTGCACACTATGTGTCACGATAAAATATGTACAAGCCACTGAGGCACAGGAGGTATGTGAGGCAGATATACAGGATTTTATTACACAACCTCTAACATTCACACATAAATCAAAAAAGTGACCTCCTTCAACCCTTTATCTTGAAAAAACTGTAGTCGGCAAGTGGGAGTTCGCTGATCTTGTGTCTGTGATTATAGTGCAGTGATTGATGACTCAATCAGTAATTAATGAGCCACGGATGAAGGCACTCTGTCGCCCACTGGTGGCTTAACCTCCTCATAGGAGGCCAAAGAAAAGAGTCATTTGTCCTCCAGTTCATGTATGACACCCCATCAAAGGTGGGTAATATTCATGATCCCAGAGGGTTTCGTTACACAGTGTTTGCTCATAGCACCAACCCACACTGACAAGCCCAATAGTAACTAATGACAATAAAGGTCGTCATGTATGGGGAGAGAAATGTGTCTCAAAAGGGTTCCAAACACGTACAATACACATAATACGTGCTGGGTGTGTTCAAAAAGTACCTTCCTTTTCCTATTCCCAACCTCTCTTCCTTCCTACTACTTTTCCTTTTTTAAAGGTAGGAAAATTGCTATGGACTCAGGAAAAGTGAAGCTTGGTGAGCTGAGAATTGGAACAGCCTTTCGCTTGTTTCTCCTCATCAGTGTGACGACGAATGTCCGCTATGTTGAAACTGCAATATGCAGAGGATAGATTACAAAATGCGCACCTTACATGGCCACAATGTGTTCAAACACTGTTGTTTATGGAGGTCGAATAAACCAGAACAGCCTGTGAAAAATATCCCACGATTACAAAGGTTGGCAATTTCAAGGAGGAGGAAGATTTAGTGCCAGACTAATATCTACAGAAAACGAAAGCCTTCTTCACGCGTTAAAAATCTGCTGGGTTTAATAAAGAGACTCTGTGTCTGTTTGTGACTGACAGTTGTAAACAGGAGAATTTTTGTGGCCGGTCATACGGTAGATGTATTTGTATGAATTTCAAATCCAAATTCAAATTTAAATTTCGAATTTGTTGTGTATTTGTATGAATTTGACATTCAGGAGAATTTTTAATCGAGTCACACAAATGTGAATGAAAAAGTCTGTGACATATAAAAATACCAGTATGTCACAGCTACTTCACACACATGGCACAGCAATACAGTGACGGCTGTTTTCAAAGAGGCTCTCGTATTAAACATGAGGTCACACTGGATTATTCTGGTCGCTAGGCCTCTCCATGCTCTAAGCAGAATGCTGCTTTTCACTGAAGTGAACTGGCTGCATCTTTGTATAGAAATTACAGCGGTTCACCCTGCGACGCCTATAAAATAGAATGCATCTTATTTTCTTATATTTTCCTGCTGCGATCCAGTGGAACTTGTTTCCTCCTCCATGTTTGGGCTTATTTGATTGCCTTTAATTGTTTTAATGAACAGTCATATGGAAGCAATAAAGGAAGCATGGAAGCTCCTTTCCTTAGTATTTGTATTATTATGTATATGATCTTAGTGTTATGACCACCACACAGATACTTCTGGGTCACATCTCTCAGTGAAGAACCTTTATAAGCAAAATACTTTTGGAACACACTCTCCCTTTCTTCATTTCACCAATTATTTTGTAATTTTTAGTCTTTTGCAATTTTCATACTTTTATTTGCATTTGTAAACCACTCTACAATGCCACATTTCCTCTCCTGAAATTTGAAGCTCAAAGTTTTCTACTATATTTCAGGTCTGTTTGAGATTTGATGCTTCTTAGCGTGGATTCTCCAAGTCTCTGGAACTGCATTCACATCCAAAAGAGAGCCCCAGTTGTTTTTTGACTGTGGTGGGGAGTGCTGTCCTTTAGCAGCTTTGATGAGGTTCTCTGTGGTGGTTCATATCCTAAAATCACTTAGGAAGAAGATCTACTTTTATCATTGGATACGAGTGTGTTTTCAGCCTTCTTTTAAATGTGGGTGAACTGACGCTTAGGTCAGGCTAGGTGGGCAGATTAGTAGATTTGAACTGGTTCCCGTTTTTCCTCCAGCCATGACGGCATAAAATAACCTGAAAAGTGTCATCTCCAATCTAACTGGCGTCAAAGTTGTTTCAAAGCTGTCAAGTAAGATGAGAAAGGCCTCTTTGTCTTAAAGGATGAGGTGGAGTCTGAGCTGACTGATCACACATCAGAGGTAGACAGACAGCGATAGCAGTCCATTTATAACTGGTATTCTTTCAGCAGCTGGCCAGCGATCACCAGTCTCTGGATCTCGCTGGTGCCTTCGTAGATCTCCGTGATGCGGGCGTCACGGTAGTGCCTCTCAGCAGGCATGTCTGTCACGTAACCCATCCCACCCAGAACTTGGATCGCCTGATTTGAAGTGCAAAAAGAATATACGACGATAAGAAGAAGGGTCTGTATGTGTTCATTTCTTGACTCTGCATTACAACCGCTTTGTTACCTGGTGTGAGCAGAAAGTTGCAGCTTCAGACGCTGCTAGTTTGGCCATTGCAGCTTCCTGCAGGAGAAGAAGAGCCAAAAGTGATGTCTGATATTCTCTATCAAATGCAAACCTTAACTCAGAGGTGACGGTACCTTAGTGAATGCTTTCTTTGAGTCTCGAAGAAGCGCAGCCTTCCAGGTGAGCAGCCGAGCGCCCTCTATTGCCACAGCCATGTCTGCCAGTTTGAACTACATGAATTAAAAGCATCAAGAAAACTACATTCAGCACAACACTGCCAAGCACCATATATACTGCCCTGCAGTGAATGGGAGGAAGGTATACAGCACATACGCACACACGCTACTTTATTAGCTACGCCTTGCTAGAAACTAGATGGACCAGTCTAACCCTGCAATCTGACTGCAGCAGCAGAATACTGTACTGAAGCCGTTTCTAATTTCGCCCTGAATTTGTTTTCAATTCAGTTCAAATTAGTATTATTTCTATAGCTCCAATTAACAACAGTTGCCTCAAAACCCTGGAAGATTTCTTTGTGTAAGCAACCAAACCTTCGTCTGACTTATATTAGCTAATCCTAGCTTACTTGCTAACCCAAATGATTCACTAGCTACCCAGCATCACAAGCAAATAAATGCCCATCTAGTCCTTGTGTAGCGTTTGTGTGTATGCACTAAATTCAGGAGATACTCCAAAATCATACCTTTAATATGCTAAATGCACAAATCTCCTTAATACAATAAATCAATTATCTAACAAAACAAAGCTCAAGTCATTTAGGAACAATTCCAACTCCCCTCTAAAGACTTGTATAGATATTTTCAAATAAGACACTACATCCTGAACCATAAAGAATGAGATATGAATCATAAAGCTCCGAACAACAGCTTTCTCATATATAAAAAAGGCTTATAAATGAGCCCCCACCATCCACAACACAGTGGAAACAGAGACCGATACATTAGATGAGAAATGGAGCATCTAAAGTTGATGAGTCCAACCTGGTCTTCCAGTATAAATATACTTCTGGCTTTACTTTGAATATCTTAAAATAAAAAGCTTTGTGTTTTTAGCTTCCTGTCAGAGGAAACGTGACATCAAGGCTTCCTGTGAACTCGAATATATGTTCTTTCAGAGACAACTGCTACATGCTAAAATCAGGGCTTTGTGTGGAAATGTGTCCCAAGATAAACTTCTCAACATCCTGGCAAGCAACAGAAGTGAACATCACTTAGAAAGGTTTTAAATACAGTAAAATAACAGTTGTTATAACTCTCCTGTTACCTGAATGGCTTGCAGCTTGCCAATGGGAGCTCCAAATGCAGTTCGTCTGTGTGCGTAATCAGCAGCACATTCCAGAGAAGCCTGAGCGATACCGAGAGCCTGAGCTGCAATGCCGATCCGCCCGCTGTCCAGCGTTTGCTGTGCAACACAAAGATGGGAGGTTACGGTTACTTTCCCCCCCTGTATAAAATGGGAAAACTGTAACAATGCACACAATTCTGAAAGAGCCAAGAGAGAAAAGCCTTCACCTTGATTTATATTAAACCATGTCAAGGAACCATGTCCAAATATACAATGGTCTCCAATGATCCATCAAGTATTTTCAATAATTCGATTATAAAGAAAAAGAAAATTCTTGTTTCGATGCTGTGTTTAATGCACGTCTCTGTACGCGCCACTTTCATCATGGAAATGCGAATGCAAGCATTTCACCCACACCCAATATTTTTCATATTTAAAAATATAAAAATTAAATACCATCATAACATCTTGCTTTCAGTGGCACAAAAACTTTCCAAACACAGGGCAAACTCCAGAATGTTGATATGCTTTATGCCTTATTTTAGATTACATATTTACCTTATTTTATTTGGCTTTGACACTACTTGAGAGCATGTATATATTTTTGCATTTAAGAAAAGGTTTTCTCTAAAAAAAATTAAATAAATAAATAACATTTAACATTGCGGAAAAAACCACAAAGGGTTTGTTTTTTGACAAATGAATCAGATGAGGAATGAAACAAAAAACATCTCTAAAATGGAAATCAATGACCAGTTTGTTTTGAAAGACCTGTATTTTTTATCTTTTGAATATTTATCATTGCTGATTAATAAGGCAAAAGTATTTCTTATCCAATTACTCCATTCATAGATCGATTACTCAATTACTAAAATATTTGATAGCTGCAGCCCTGTATTGAATGGTTTTTGCTCAAATCTGAATACATTACAATGTAACTTAAAAAACACTGATGTGGCTTCAGTCAGTATTTTGCTGCTAACATTAGTGAGTAAGTAGACCAACTTTTGCCATCTACCCATGCTGTGTAAGTGGGTAAGCTAACATTAACTAACAGTAGCCAGGAAATTTCAGGTATTTTCTAATAAAGCCTGTCCTTCATTTCCTGTTGTTACAGGACAATGAACCCATCTTGTTTGCAAACATGATTCACAGCAAACACATGTTAGTGGAAATACAAGCTAGCAGTAACTTAGCTACACAACATACATATGGTATGTCAAGTCCAAATAAACTTTGTTCTCACTGTAATGACAGCATATACACAAACAAGTCTCCCAGTTGTTATATGCGCGTGTTATGTGCTACTAGGCAGGAGAAAAAGAGGAAGACCCAAAATGGAGTCACGAGTAAGATTGAATAAAATGACTGAATGAAATTCTAAAAATGCAAAGTCTGCCTCCACCAGCCTTTCACATAAAAAAAGCATCATTGTCTGTTTCATTACATCTCTACAAAGAAAATATCCAGAGCTAACCATGGCGATTTTGAATCCTGATCCACGTGGGCCCAGCATGTATCCCAGTGGTATCCTGCAGTCCTCCAGGATAATATTAGCAGTGGATGAGGCCCTGATGCCCAATTTGTCTTCCTTTTTCCCCAGAGAAAGCCCTGGGTGTGGCATGGGGACAAGGAAAGCACTGATTCCCTACAGAATAGAAACAGCATTCCCCATCATTACAGGTGTACATCATCTCTGCGGTGAGAACGTGGAAATGTGCTGCGTCATGCCTTGTGTTTCAGTGTCTTGTCTGTGGTGGCAAAGACAATGGCAGCAGAGGCATCCCAGCTGTTGGTGATCCAAGCTTTGGTTCCGTTCACCACCCACTCATCTCCCTCCTGATGTGCTGTGGTGGAGGCTGCACCTGCATCACTGCCATTGCCTGGAATTTTAATTCAATTACTTTAGTTTGATGAAAGAAAGAAAAATGTGTGCTAAAATGTGTCCAGACAACCCTTAAACATATATCACATCCACATATATTAGCGGCTGTTGTTGTGAATTGGTGTTATACAAATAAAATTGAACTGAATGAACTGAGTATATACAATATATACATACAGTGGCTTGCATAAGTATTCGGCCCCCTTGAACTTTCCCACATTTTGTCACATTACAGCCACAAACAAGAATCAATTTTATTGGAATTCCACGTGAAAGACCAACACAAAGTGGTGCACACGTGAGAAGTGGAAGGAAAATCATACATGATTCCAAACATTTTTTACAAATGAATAACTGAAAAGTGGGGTGTGAGTAATTATTCAGCCCCCTGAGTCAATACTTTGTAGAACCAGCTTTTGCTGCAGTTACAGCTGCCAGTCTTTTAGGGTCTGTCTCTACCAGCTTTGCACATCTAGAGACTGAAATCTTTGCCCATTCTTCTTTGCAAAACAGCTCCAGCTCAGTCAGATTAGAGCAGGGGTGTCAAACTCAAATACACAGTGGGCCAAAATTCAAAACTGGAACAAAGTCGCGGGCTAACATTAATATTTATTAAAAATAATAATAATAATAATCTTCCTCCAGATATAAAAATGAATCTTTTCTTATGGACTCCAACAAGTTTTGCTGAAAAACTGAATTTGGAACAAGCAAAGCTTAATACTAAAAATATATATATATTAGCTGTATAATACCAGTAGGCCAGCTCTAATAGTAATTTGGTATGGCTTCGCGGGCCAAATGTAATTAGGGCCAGAGTTTGACACCTATGGATTAGATGGACAGCGTTTGTAAACAGCAGTTTTCAGATCTTGCCACATATTCTCG
The DNA here is from genome assembly GCF_057382275.1 of Copadichromis virginalis. NCBI lineage: Eukaryota > Metazoa > Chordata > Actinopteri > Cichliformes > Cichlidae > Copadichromis > Copadichromis virginalis. Next base: position 63,012,493 of record NC_140624.1, read on the forward strand.
ATTGGATTTAGATCTGGACTTTGACTGGGCTGTTTTTCTTCTACTACACGACTCAAAATTAAAGCAGACTTTTGTGTCAGACAGGTCGCATTTACCTGGCTCACTGAGGGCAAAGCAGCCCACCTTCTCTCCTGTGGTGAACGGCTGGATCCACTGCTTTTTCTGCTCTTCTGTACCAAACTTTAGTATCGGTCCAATGTACAGAGACTATAGGCCAAATAACACAGAACAGGCAGCAATCAGAAGACAAACACAGCCATGTTCACGCTCGGCTCTCTTTGCTGACAGATTGTACTCACATTGTTAACAGAGACCACGACTCCGGTGCTGGCACAGCCTCTACTGATTTCTTCCATAGCCAGACTGTACGCCAGGTAGTCCATCCCAGCTCCACCCAGCTCCTCTGGTACTTCCATGGCCATCACACCCATTGCCCCCAGTTCTTGAATCTGGACGGCCAAAAGAATATTTACAGCTATGCATTCACCAAAGCACTGAATCTCTATTACTATCTCGCACTATTATTCTTCTTCATTATTCCAAAGTTCTTCCACTTCTCAGTTTTATAATGATTTTAAAAGTTGTGTATTTCATGAACTTCCTGGTCCCAGTGCAGCCTACTCACAGTCTAAGAACCAGGACAGATGGATATTAAAGATGAACTCAGAAACTTTCAGGATTCGAGAAAAAATGTTGGTATCTTTAGACACAAACTTATGATGAACTACACATTTTGCCTGATAATAGTCACTGTGCAGCTTTGTGCGGGTACCTGTTTAGCGGGGTAAACATGCTCTTTGTCTAGTCTGGCAGCGATGGGGGACAGCTCTCTGTCAGCGTAGTCTCTGCAGGTCTGTCTGAGTATCTGATGAGTTTCTGGTAACTCTGCGAGCTGAGACAGGCTTCGACAACCAGTGAAAAACGAGCTGAGAGCTGAGGAAGAGAAGAAGAAAAAGGTTTTGAATACTCAATAAATCAACTTTATCAATATTTAGTCATGCTTGTGGTGTGTGCTATAGGTGACAGCATCATCCGACTAGCCACTTGGATTCAGACTGAAAACCCTCAAAAGCTGTTAAGCCATTCAGCAGTCAGTTAATAAATTACTTCATAGTGAGTGTAGAAACCATCATGATCCCCAGAGGATGAACCCTGCTAACTTTGAAGGACATTCAGGGCCAGCAGCAGTTACATAAGCACATTTTCCAAAAGCCATGTGACCCTTTAATTAATTGGTTTGATGGTAAGACTTAATAATGAGCCCCAGCTGCAGCTTCAAACATACCCCGGGCGAGCCAGATGTGACATGTTATTATTACAAGTGTAATGATTCATAAAGTTCAGTTTTCTTGCTATGCTATTACGTGAACTGTCAGGACAAAGGACAGCTGAAAGTGCAAAGCTCATTAACTACACTGACATTTCATCAGTGCTATGATGCATTAACAGTGCTTGTTGTAGCAGACTCTCAATAACACAGCTCTGGAAACATTGCAGTCCTAACAGCCTGAAAAAGAGCTCAAACATGCCCATATTATGAAGAAGGTATCTTACCGCCACATCAAATTCCATCTGTTCAATTAAATTTTATTTAATGCATCAGAATTTGGTGGAAATCTTGTCAAAAAAAAAAAAAAAAAAAGCTAGGATGGGATTATATTTCCACTGTTTCGAATCCCCTCTTTTTTCCTGTGAACTCAGGAGAGCAGATGCTGGACCTTTGTCCATTTCTTGTCTGACAGAGGATTCTAGCTGCTCAGTAGTCCTGGGTCTACTTTGTCCCATTTCTGGTTTCATGTTCACATCCAAATGTTTTTAGTTTGGTGAAAGGCTGAACTCCAGGGAGGACATGCTGTTGGAATAGATGCAGGATGTGGTTCAGCATCATCTTCTGTGTTTAAGACCTGTGCAGCAGCTGCCAGTTCCACAAGCACTTTTGATAAAAGGCTTCTTCTCTGCATTTGGACAGCACAGTGAGCCGTGTTCACAGATAGCAATTTCTGGAAGTCTTCTTGGGCCATGCATTGATTTCCATCACAGAATCATACTCTGTTTTAATGCAGTGCTGTGAACAGGGTGGACACCAGTGTCAGGGATTTGTGACAGAAGGATGGTTGGGAGACAGTGGCACTGACACAAAGATAGGACACTCATCTAAAGATGTTCAAATCTTCATTGTGAGTGAGCAGGATGGACAAGCTTAGAAAAGAGGACATCAGAGGGACCGTACAGGTTGAGCAATGTGGAGATAAAGTTAAAGAGGTAAGGCTGAGATGGTTTTCGACATGCGTATAATGAATTCATTGGACAGAGGATGTTGAAGAAGGAGCCGCGAGGCAGGAGGAAAAGAGGAATTTCTCAGGGGGGGATTGTAGTGAAGGAGGACATGCAGAGGGTTGGTCTGATAGAGGAGGATTCTGGAACAGGGTGAGACGTAGGCAGACGATCCACTGTGGCGACCCCTACAGCGAGCAGCCGGAAGAAGAAGACAGGACACCGGCTCACCAGTAAACGTCACGTTATTTAGGTAAAAGGTCGAGCTCACCATCGCATGTTTGACACTTCTAAAAATCCTGACAGAAAGAAATCTCTCTCACTCAGACTCTGATAACACAGAAGTTCCTCTCGAAAATGGAGTCGGTGCTGTTAGAGTTATTGATCACAGCTAGACGACAAACTTGTAACCCTTTTAGCCGAGGAGCTAACAGTAACAAACATGCTTACCACTAAGATACGTCGCCTTTTATATCAGTTATTCAAAGCTGGCAGACGTGTGGATTTTTACTGCCATATATAGTGTCATATATAGTGTTCAATGATGGAAACATATGCTTGGCATAACATAAACGTGTGACCAGTGGTTATGTGTTGGGCTAAGCTAACTTGGTGTGATATTGCCGTTCGTGCACAGCTAACATTAGAGAAATATCGTGTTCTAGTGACAGGTAAATTTTCTTCTGAAAGTCCTTCATTGTTCGGTCTTTTCTTTCATAATGTTCCTACCTCTTCTTGCTTTGAAAAGTGCAGCCATGTTACCGTCCTCTCTGCTCGAAGCACAGCCCTCGAGTTCAACAGCACTGTTATGAAGCCCACTGCTGCATTCACGTACTGTCGGATACTATTATTACTATTGCGGGGGAAGCACTAAACCCCTTTTACTTCTTCTTCTTCTTCTTCTTCTTCTTCTTCGTCGTCGTTTTTTTTTTTTTTTTGGCGATTGGCAAACAACGATGTGGTGCATTACCGCCACCAAGTGCCTTGGAGTGTGGACAAAAATTCGCTCATACCAAATAATCAAAAAATAAATAAAAATGAAAATAAACAAAATTTAAAAATTGCCTTCCATATAAATTGGTCTGTTTTAGAAACTGAAATAAAGCAATAAAACTTTCACAACTGGAGTTCCTTTGCAATAAATTCTTTCTATCTAGCTTGTTTTTCCCCAGGATTTGGAATTAGTTGGCTTCTTCCTTCCTGATAATTTTGACAGTGCAACAGACCATGTTCAGTGGTTTCAGTAATTCCACAGTGACTACATTTCCCTGTTTGATGTTTCCCTATAATGAATAGTGAGCTGTTTAACCCAGCGTGTCCAAATCTGAATCGAGATATAATTGTCTCTTCTCTCCTGGTTCTCCCTGTGCTTCTCATGTTCCCTGTCTCCCTCCTCCTCTCACTGCTGTTGCCATCTTTCCCTCATTTTCTGTTTTACATGCTCTTCATTTCAGCTTTACTAATACTGATATTTAAATCAACTGGATCTCCTTTAGCAGCCTTCTTTGCAATTTTATCTGTCACCTCATTGCCAATAACACCATAATGTGCTGGTATCCATACGAATTTAATTGTCAGTCCCATCATATTTAATCTCAATTAAAATGTCTGGTATTTCTACACCAATATATCATTAATCATTCTCTCTATTATTTAGCATATTTTAGAAGTCAGTGCTATTGGTCTATAATTATCTGGTTTTGTTTCATCTTTCCCTGGTTTGCATATCGGGACAGGAGGCCCTGGATGACCATGGAGGTCTAAACAACAAAAAAAAAAACAAAAAAAAAAACTGCCCACTTGGTGGAAAAATGCACCATGTCGACCATGTAAGAGTGGGAAGTTTTAGGAGTGACAGCAACAGAGAGAGGGAGAGAGAGAAAGAAAGTGTCACAGTCTGGCGAGAGCAGACTGTATGAATTGAGAAAAGGACCCAAAACGCAGACTCCAAGGAACAGGGAACAGAACTTGAAATGTTAACAAAAGGCGAGCCGTTTAATATGGCTGGTAGAAAAGGTACAAACAAAGGGCAAGGCAAACTGAAGCAAAATTAACACAAACCTAAACTGGGGAATCTAAACAAACAATAAGAAAAACCTAGACAAGAAACTTGGAAGCATGGCATGAACAACAGACGACCTGACAATCACACACTGAAATTAGAGGACTTAAATACACAGCAGGTGATTAGGGGAAGTGGGAACACATGGAGGAACAGCTGACTGACATGAGCCTAATGACAGGACAAGGGAAGTGAAACTAAATACAATGAACAAAGAACACACGACTCCTTCAAAATAAAACAGGAAACATGAGACAGACATGATAATACAAACTTGATAACATAAGACACGCAGCATGAAACACGAAGGTTGAGGGGAAACTTAAATACAGGGGAAGAAAACACAAGGAGTCTAATAACCAAATGAACTTAGATAACCTAATGAACAAAATAAACTCAAACTTAAAACGCTGGGTCAAAAGACCCAGGATCATGACAGAAAGACAGCAGAAAAAGAGAGAAATCGAGTTTTGAGAGATTTGTGATGTTTAGTGTGTTTGGAGTGTGTAGTTAATGTGTTGTCTTGTGTAGTTAGTGTGTAGTGTTGTGGATAGTTTTGTGTTGTGTGTCAGAACAATGAGGCGACTGCTGTCTCCAGGTAAAAAACAGGAGTGACACACCTGCTGCTGTCAGACCTGCAGGCATCAGGCTGTGATGTTCTCCTTTATAGTGGACAGAAATATTTGGAGTGGCACAAATAATTTGTGTGACATCTTATTGAATGCAGAACAGCTGATTGTTCTGTAAATAGTTTGAAATGGTTATTTAAGAAAGGGTAAAAGGTAAATGGATGCAAATAACTTTGTTGTTTGCAAAACTTGTGCATATGACTTTAAAACTGGCAATTTATATTTGCATTTAAAGTTATGAAATATGATTCATTAAACATGTTTGTGGTTGTTACAGTAAAAAAAATATAACTTTTTCTACTCAGATTTTATGTTTTTGTCTGATTTTAGATCAATTGTGTTAATACAGTATGTCAAAATGAAAACATAACTGTAAATTCAGACATGTGAGGTTGTTCTGAAAAGGATGATACCAAACAAGGCAAAGCAAATAGTTTTTAAAGGTCAAATGTAGAGGAAACATCAAAAGTAGTCAAAAATGGCCAATTATACCCTGGACCCCAGAGGTTTTTTTTTAAAGTAACGCAATAGTTACCTTTCAAGTAATTAATTACTTTTAGAATCTTGTAACTCAGTTACTAACTCAGTTACTTTTTTGAAGAAGTAACTAGTAACTATAATTAATTACATTTTCAAAGTTACTTGCCCAACACTGCAGATGACACAACCATGGCAGGTAGGGCGGCAATGATTCATCGAGTAATTCAAATAATTAGGTTATAAAAAATGCAATACTTTGTTTAATGCACACCTCTGTAGCATGTTAATGTATTAAATGACGTAAACCCAAGTGTTTCACATTTGCAACAAAGAAACCAGACAAAGACAAAGTGGATGAGCAGCTGGTACACTCTCCACTTGTCTCAGAAATGTGAACGTTTTACACATTAGGCACTATTGCCAAAGTAACATTGCTATGGTTACTATCCCGACTTTGTTTGTTTAAGCATTACGTTGCTGTCAAAATCAAATATACAGCAGATTAAATCAAAAATTCAGTCAAATAGACTTAGGCTTAGGCTGCTGCCCCCGCGACCCAGCCCCGGATAAAGCGGAAGAAGATGGATAGATGGATGGATGGATAGTTCTTTATATTTTATCATGTTGCAGATTTAGCTCATTTGCTCTGAGTCTTCATGTAGGTCAGTTGTAGAAAAGTGCCCGCCCAGAATTTCCTGGCTTTTCAAGTACTGATGATGTCATGTCTGATATCACTAGGGTAAACCAAGTGGAGGGGTGTTTCTTACCTGTTTTTTAATACAAGTGTCAATGCTTCAGAAACCTTTATTTGGCCATCACTATCAAAATGTTTGCTGAGTATGTTTACCTGCCAACTTCCTTGACACTGGTGTCAGACTACTTTACATATGGTGGCAATGGTGACAGTAATGCAGAAAGGGGCTAGACAAAAAAGCACCAAGTGCCAATAGATTCTGTGAGGGATGAGCCTCCAGATGTCAGTCAGCTAGAGACTGTAGAGCAAGAGCCAGCCATTGAACCACATAAACCTTACTTAACTTTCTAACCTCCTGCGTGGCTTTATAAGGAAGCAAAATGACAGAAAGGCATGATGGGAACTGGATAAGCAATGGCAGAAGAGCGTTGGTAAAAAAGATTCAGCACAGTTCACTCAGCTCCAGCAGGAAGTGCCATCAGAACGCAGAGAGCACCAGCTGCATTTGGAAGATGCAACCGAAATACATCTTAGTCCAACTTTGGAGCATCCTGCACTGACTCAGACAGAACCTAATTTCATCAAAGCCACTACAGCAGCACTACAGTCTTCCAGTTTAACGAGACAGTCTGTTTGGAAAGGTCCTAAAATGCAGCCTTATAATGAGGATGAAGACAGTGAACATTCCCTAAGAACTTTTGAAAGGATTCCAAGTGGATGTCAGTAGCCACTGGAAGACTACCATGTGCTCCCCTTCTCACTGGTGAGGCATGAGCTGCTTTTGTAGCCATAGACATTGGTCAGATTATGGATTATGTAAAGGTCAAGAAAGCTGTCCTTGAAAAATTTCAAATACGTACGGAGACTTACAGACTCAGATTTCACTCCACTAGGCTGGAGGGTAGTGAGGCACCTAAAGAGTTGAAAACAGACATGAGAGATCTGTATGACAAGTGGATAGTTCCAAAAGAAAGGTGAAAGAGGACCTCACAGCACAAGCATACTCCCAATGTATTATAAGACTGTGCTGTCAAGGAGTCAAACAATGGGAGACCACACCATTGTAGAAACACAAAAAAACACAAAAAGATGTTCAAAGCACCACCTTGGTAGCCTGATATCACACAGATGCTGTCAACTGAGCTCTGTAGAATGGGCAATCATAATGAAGCAGTTCATTTCAAGCTGCTCTTCACACAGCTTTTGCTTTTAGCTACAAGAAGACACCAAATATAGGACTATGTTGACGAGCTTCAAGTAATGAACCCTTTTTCAATACATGCTTCAGAAAGCTTCATTTGGGCCATGACTACTCAGTCACATGGTGCTTTATATTTTATATGTTGCAGATTTAACTCATTTGTAGGGATGGGAAGGTTGAAACAGACGTTTCGATACTGTATCGAGCTTCAGAAGCACAGAGGTTTTGAAACACTGCTCCGAAGTGTGATTCAAAACATGTGACCACTTTACCCCAGTTTCAACTGGGGCATACCTGCTGCTTCTAGGCATTGCCAGGTGCAAGGATTCCCTTTTTCCTTTTTATTTACCAGAGTCTTTTGAACTGGGCCTTGTAATCACTGAATTAATGCAAACCGCAGTTTGTTTTACGTAGCAAAAAATCTGCATTAAGCCTCCAGAAGTTGCATTAAAATATGGAGATTTCAGATTACAGATATACTAGACTGATTAAATCATACAACTTGCTGAAGGCTAACAGCAGCGGTCCGATTTTACATTGAAGTGATACTTTCAACAAACACGTGGGAGTCTAAAGGGTGATATTGCGTGTTACACCATATTAATTTTAAAGCTTTTGTAACAATTTTTAAATTGAAACTGTATTCTGCTGTGTGCACCCAACCACAAAGCAGAATACAGCCATTGTAAGCAGGGAAAAAGTAATGATAATTTCTATATAAAGTACCTATGAGCGATTGGATGTGATCGTTATGTCCAGTATGGCGGACAGCTCTTAAGCGACATGCACATGACATCATGTGCAAAACCTCTATAACAGCATGGTACGTTGACTGCACAGAGAACCACAAGAAATCCCTCAAACGAGTAACAAGAACTGCTGAAAGATATAATTGGACTCCCTCTGCCCTCACTGGGTGTTCTTTTCATGACCGGCTGCCTCTGCAAACAATATTGTTCAGGACACATTCTGGGAACTAATTCGATTTTACCGTTCACCAGGTTGCAAAACAGTTTTATTTGCCCAGTATCATTACAAAACTGAACTTTTGTGTAAATAGATCTGTGTGAATGTGGGTGCTGATGTAAAGGACGCACAAGACAATTTCGTTGTGCTGCAGTTTTTATCACACTGTGCAATGACAGTAAAGGTGATTCTGACTCTGAAAGTCAGTGCAAGCTATTTTGTAAACCCATTGCTTTATTTACTATGAAGAATATCTTCTAGTTACTTTATTTTTAATTATCCGTATTCCTGGTATTAATTTGTGTAAAATTCAATTACCACTTCTTCTATACTGCATTTATATCTATTCTTGTATTTTAAGATTTGAGAATAAACTGAATACTGTCGAGTCTTTTTTTTTAATTTTTAAAATCAAAATGTTTGCTGAGTATGTTTTAAAATCAATCAAAAAAATATTGTTCACATGTTGAAATAAATTACCAATCAATCAATCAATCAATCAATCAATCAATCAATCAATCAATCAATCAATCAATCAATCAATCAATCAAAAATTTAAAAAGCCATGCCAATAAAAGAAATCTAAAAATAGTGCAACTATATAACAGGACTAGAGATGGCATGATACCACTTTTTTATGTCCGATATCGATACCGATATCATAAATCTGGATATCGCCCGATACCGATATGAATCCGATATAGTGTTTTTTAATCAATAAAACTGTTTTTTTAATATCTTGCTGCATTTTGTATAAGTTCATACTCAAGTTTAAAAACAAACAAACACTAAAGCTATTCTGTTATACCTGTATGCAAAAAATACACTGCACCCAAAATATTTCATAGTTCAGCAATACTGATCAATCTAATAAACTTAAACCTTCTCCATCCTCCCTATTCTGGTATTTTAAAGAGTAAGCAACCTAACTAATAGGGTTGCAAACTCCCAGCAAAAAAAAAAAAAAAAAAAATAGGGAACCACCCCCCACCTCATGATGCTTAATCGACATAATCAACTTTAATTTGATGCAGGGTGAAAAAATGCACAGAAATCAATTATTTTTCAAGAATAATTAAATAGATTCAACATATTTCTTCAACAGAATTGCAGACTGCACAGATGGTACCTTCCCAAAGGAAAAAGTACTACAGCTTACTAGACTTAATAGTTACTATATACAGTAATGGACTTCTATACATTTTTACATCAGATTAAAACTTTGGGTGTAATAATAATTATCAGATAATTATTTATTAAAAGCTAGATATTTTAAATGAGAATAAGAAAGAAAAGTATGTCTTTGTGCCCCCCTTTTCCCTTTTAATGCCCTATTGACCCACCTGGCTAAACTTTGCTAGATCCGCCCCTGCACAGTTACCAGCTGTCAGCTGCCTAGAAAAGGATCCTGGTGTAGAAAGTAATATTAAATAAATTCTAACAACAGATTATCAAGCTGTTGTTCAGCCGCTGGTTTCCTCTTTCTGGCGCGAAGTGGGCGATAAACAAAGAAGAGAGATGGACTAACGACAGAAAAGCCGATCAGCTGATCATTAATCAGTTTCATGTTGGATTGAAGTAGCAGCAGGAGAGGGAGGGGAGAGAAGAGGCAGTTGCTCCATATATCGGTTGTTAAGCTTAAAGCTGGAATGCTTTACGAACATTCAGAGATGAACTTACACACTTGCTTTACTTCTCTCTGGGATAACTTCCTCCGAGATAAAATGCCAGGCTCCAAATGCTCAACCAGACCGCTGACAGGTCTTGCAGGCCACAGCTGCTCTATCACGTGACATACTGCTCCAACGTGCTACTGTTATGAGCCGAGTTACACCATGTCGCAAGTTTTGTGAGCTGCTTTTGTGATATTTAATGGATCGGATTACATTTTTTATTTCTCTCCGATATCCGATCCAGTAATTTAGGTCAGTATCGGACCGATACCGATACGTAATATCGGATGGTCCATCTCCAAACAGGACCCTCAATTGCAGTGTTAAATCTAGCATATCAAAATTGCCTACGCTTCATATATTTCTGTTACAACATCATCCGAACATTTTTCTGAAAAATGAATAAAGATAGTATAGGCAGGAAGGGTTAGGTTTTTCTCAACATGTTTATTTTTAGCACCATAAAAAGTCACTTAATGTTGTCCAGTGTGTTTGCTCTCATTCTGTCTTTCCTCTGGGATGGAGCGATGATGTGGAGATAAAGGAAAGCACTGGAGACTGGAGAAAGGGCTTGTTTGGAGAGATAAAAAGCTGAGAGGGCTGCATGGCTGCAACAGCACCGGGCAGCCAGCAGATGTCATTCACTTGCTGGCGGAGGTGAAGGTGAAGCATCCTCTCTGGTGGAACTGCATGTCCCTGATGCGGCGCATGGACTGGATCTGGGGCTGGAAGGCGCAGAAGTCATTGTAGTGTCTGTAGTCACCGCACTCAAACAGGTACTGGTAGCCTCTGTATCCAGGGTACTGGTAACCCACCCACCTGAGAGAGACATGATAAGGTAAAGGTCATGGTTGTGTGTTTATTATAGGATGTCCATGTAGTGTACTACTGGCTGATATCCATACAAATAAAAAAAAATGGTATATGAAATTATAGGGTTATGATAGAGAATATAAGGTATAATATAATAGAGAATAAGACCGTTATAATGCTAAGTCCTAAGAAGTTTAATGTTTACTGTTGAAGTTCTTGTGGTGAAAAGATTCTACTGATCACCTAGGAGACACCAGAAGTGAATTAGGAGGTCTGGAGGACATTGGAGATACCAAGTCTTAATGAGGTTTTCTGATGAGTCCATAAGGGAGTTCTAGAAATGCTTAAGTTAAGGGTTAAGTGGACATTTAGGAGCTTGAAGAGTTCGGTTAAGGAGGTTCAGTTAGTCGTCAGTGAGGTTCCTGGTTCTCCTTCCAGGGATCTCTTAAATGATTCTGAGTTTCTTTTTAGGAGAACCTGGGGTTCTTTTACAACGTTTTAGTTGTCTGACAGAATGTTCTGGAAGTCCTTCAAGGGGTTGCAGTGGTAACTAGGAGATTCTGAGTTCCCCTGAAGTGGATTTATGGGAGCATTACCAACTCCAATAATGAAGAATTAGATTTGTGAATGTTCTGGTCAGGATGGCATTTATCTAATCCAGAGAGTAAAGGCTTTCAAGGTGTATGATAAAGGCACTGAAGCTGTTCTGGAGGCTTTCGGTCAGCAATACAAATGAACAGATTTGTATTGGTGACCTAGAGGACATAATGAAATGAAGCAAATTTTCTGGCTAAAAAAAAGATTTGTAGACAAAAGGACAAGCCTTTTAATGACATCTCATCCCACTTGTTATTTGTAGTATAATCCAACAAGTCTGTGGAATCCTCTTAGGTGTGTCTGAAACCATGTTGGCAGTCCATTTTATATATGGAAAATGTACTTTTTACTATAGTAATATGACGTACTACAAAATTGACTTCCACAGTGTGTTCACAGGCCTTAACACAGGCCTGCATGTTGATGATATTTGTGATACTCTGCTAATTTGTGTTTTGTTTTGTGAGAGAGCACAAGTACTAAACGTGTCTACTCACGCTCCTCCTGGCACCCTCACGCTGCCCACTCTGTCGCAGAAGCCATGCGCCCAGAGTGTGGGCACATCGTCCTCCTGGATCTCCATCTTGTTGCCCTTGAAGTCAGAGAGCTCATACAGGCAGATCTTGTGCTCCATGCTGTCCTGCAGGTAGGAAAGGAAGAATAAAATGTAGTCTCTATACAACATACATTACATGTGCATTCTCTGCTTTTTCATTCATTGCATTTTGTAAGAAATTGTCTGTGGGTGGCAATGTTGAACTGCTTCCATGAGCAGTTAGTGGAATCCATGAATGGATTTTGTGCTAAATTAGGGGCCAAAGCCTACTAATGTCGTGCTAATGATGTGATATGCTATAGTATCAGCATGTGAAAAATATTGTTGATTTTTTTTCTTTAGGAACTGTGTTGATAGTCACTTAACCTTTTCAGTGCTTTTTCAAGCATATATGTCAAACTTTTTCCTTGTTCCAGTTCGTCATATTTGCTGATTTGCTGCTTTTCTTTGCTGTAAGTTTAGCTCTGGACTGTTAGTCAGTCAAAACGTAGGGTCTGAGAATTTAGAATCACTATATTCTCCCATTTTATGAAAAAACAAACGAAGAAAACAGCTCATTTTACCATTCGGATGGGCCTGAGGGACATGAGGCAGTCGCTGCGGTAGGAGTTGCTCCAGGTATCCCAGCGAGGATACTCTCCCTTCTCCAGGATGAACATCTCCCCACGGAAGTTAGTCTGCTCAAAGGCAACAAAGCTGGAGAACGGGGGACACCATGGACAGGATTGGGGGGGGCAAAAGGGTTAAGTGGGGAGGCACAGGAGAAGAATTGGAAGAAAGATAAAAGTGACATATACATGAATAGAGAAGATATGCAGGCCACTGCTTAAATCAAGTGTGTGTGTGTGTGTGTGTGTGTATTCACTTACGGGCCACACTCCACAATGATACTACGCACTCTATCCATGCCACGGTCACACACGTTCATACACTCATTCTGGACCTCCATCATCCTGCCCTGGAAGTTCTCCTGGTCGAACAGCATGATCTGCACAGAGGACACATAGAGTCATAGCTGTTTCTTTACACTATGTTTATAGCTTTAGTTCATGTGGAAGGTTTAAAACAAATTTTGGATTTGGAATCATTTTTGGATGGAGCATGAAAAAAAAAGGCAACTTCTTAAACTGTAATTTCCCCTTTAAAGTCCTCAGCACTGACTGAACTTACTAATCACTTAGATTTCCAAAATAACCTTATACTTTAGAAACATGTCACTTTTAACGTGGCTACGTGTAAAATGATGCCAGTATTAAAGATTATGAGCTTACAAATATACATTATTTTTCACTAGACTATAGTATATGAGGTCATTTAATTTTTGCTCCATCTCAGAGACATTTCTTAAGCCCTGTGATGCGGTGGCTTTCACAGAAAGAGTCTAAAGTACATAGGTACTCACATCAGAAAGAATAGCCTCAATACATTTTGGATTTAAAAAAAAAAGTACTGCTCAAAGCATCAGTATCTAAATTCAAAGTGGTTATTTTTGGTCTTTTAACCAAGTTTCTTGCTGTTCTTTATCATTCACCTCCATAGTATCTGAAATTCTAATGTCTAATTCAAACCTTCAGTAAATAAACATATAACTGCCCTGCTAGATGAAACACATGGGACAACATGCAGTCTACTTTCTTTGCCCTTTAGGAAAAAATAAAATGCACACATTCTGTCTCTGCAATGACTCACTCTGAAGGATCCCATGCCAGGCTCGCCAGTCTTGGTGGCCTTGCTGGAGGCAGCTGGAGCTGGGGCTCCCTTGTCCTTGGCATCAGTGCCCTGGCTGGAGGCGGACTTGGCAGTCTGAGACATGGTGAGGGGCTTCAGGAGAGTCTGGGTGAGAGATGGAGGAAGACAAGGGGTGAACAGAAATAGAGGTGTAAATTGAAGTGACAGGGTTTCAGAGGAGAAAGTGAAAGGGAAGGAGAAGTGAGGTTAAATGTGGCCCAGGCAAGGTGTCAACATAGACAGAGGGTTGGTAGGCAGAAGTGTTTGGAGGGTTTTGGACTAGTAGCACAAGTCTGAAGTTTATGTTGGAGGTTCATTTGGGTGTTGTTTTGGCCTTTCCCCGGGACGGTAGAGTTTAAGCTGGGAGCGGTGGGCAGGGAGTGGGCCCTGGCTCTGGATGTGTGGGTGTCCTACTGTACCATGATGGATGCTCTGGCCTGTATGTCTGCGTCTGTGTGTGCTTACCTGCGTCAGTATAGCTTGCAGTGCCGTATGAGGGAGGCTAGCTCGTGCTGGTCCCTTCAACGCTCAACCCAAGCTTTTATACTCTGGCAAAGGCCAAACGTAGAGGCTCACAGCACAATAGAAAACCTCTCGTCATCACTGTTGGCCTGGACCAAAGCCAGCAGGTCATCGCATAGCCTGGAAACACTGCTGGCCCCTCGGGCCTGCCTGTAAGCATTTTGCTGTCAAAGGAAACCACTGACACAGCATTCTTTGCTGTGTGTTGGGCTGGTAGGCCTGTGAGCTGTAGTCGCATGTAGAGTTGAGGAATGCAAAGGTCCACAGGACACAAAGAGGTAATCCACACTCTCTGTCACCTACACAGAAAAGGCACACACACAAATACAACATATTCTTTAACTCAGACTTTCTACTTTAACTCACCGCCATTTCTTGATTTTGGAGAATCACCACAACAGAAACAGACAGAAAACAAAAAAAAGGCAGTGATCTATTCGTTCATGTTGATCTTCTATGTGTTCTCCATACAAAGAATCAAACAGCATTTCAAATGAAGTGTTTTGGTTTTTTGGACATTTTGCTGTTTAAACATTATTAAACTTTGAGATAATTGAGTTACTGGAGATTCTCTTTCTCCCACTGACATTCAGGTTCACCAGAGCTGTTCCACTAAATGCTTTGGCACTGCACTAACACTTACTACTGATATCTACTTCTAGTTCTGGCTAGTGTTAGCCAACTACTTAACAGATGATAAACACATTCATATCGCAAAAGCATCTTTCCAATCAACATAAGGTTTGGCATCTGACATTTTCCAAAACCAGCATCCTGTTTGTTTAGCCAGATATTAAATCTTTAATTCTTGTACCAGAAACCAAAGACAATAAGACTTACCTTATATAGGTAAGGAAAGAGCCAGAACAGTTTTTGTTCTGTGCGCGCTGTTTCTGTAGCTTCTCATGTGTAACAAACACTCTGAATGTCCAGACATCTTCCTTTCTCTGTCACAGTTTCTCTCTGCAGTGTCCATGTTAAGATGTTTTTGTGGAGAACCTGCTGATAAATTTGGGCTTTGACAGCAATTTTACACTTTTATTATGAATCCAGTGCCCGTGTAAAGCAGGTGTTTGTCAAAGAGAGTATGGGCAGCATTTTTTAAGTTATTCTGTGGTATCGTGTTAAATCAACAGTAGAAATGTAAATCAATGCAATGGGATGAGCCAAGTAGGGTAGAAGCCTGGGTTTTACTAGCCTCACCCCAACCTTACGCTTTACATTTTGTCCATGAACTACAGTACTGTCATTACTGTAGGGGTGACCGTGGCTCAGGGGGTTGGGAATCGCATCTGTAACCGGAAGGTCGCCGGTTCGATCCCTGGGCTATCTGTCCTGGTCGTTGTGTCCTTGGACACTTTACCCTACCGCCTACTGGTGTTGGCCGATGGCGTGATATGGCAGCCTCGCTTCTGTCAGTCTGCCCCAGGGCGGCTGTGGCTACAACTGTAGCTGCCTCCACCAGTGTATGAATGTGAGAGTGAATGAATAGTGGAATTGTAAAGCGCTTTGGGTGCCTTGAAAAGCGCTATATAAATGCAATCCATTATTATTATTATTATTACAGCCGGTACATTTAAAAGATAAAGGGGGCATATGCAGCATGTTCACTTCCTTTAAATTTGCTGGGATAATATTGAGTAGTTCTTGACTGGTGGGTAATCTAGACAAAAAAGCACTGCCACACAGCCGTGCATGAGAATTCCTCCTGGTCATCTTCAGAGGTTGAATAAAGGTCATTGTTGGTGGTAATAATTATGGGATTATGGCGAATGGATTATGTGTGGATTATATCACTTCAGCTGAGATCATTTCCACGATGGAAGCAGGATTAAATTGCGTTTGATATGTGAACTAATCCTGCAGTGTAATCTGGGTGGCTTCCATGCTGTGATTATATTTGTTGTCATTTCTGCTGCCCTCTTGGTCAGGTCTTTCCTGAGAAAGGGATTTTTTAATCTTAGTCAGACTTTTTCCTGATATTTCAGAATGCTACACAGACATGGTTTCATTTGTAAGAAAGAAAAGTCACCAGCGTTTTTAGCAAAGTAACTGATAAAGACAACAGGAGACTGACATTAGTGAGTATTCAGACAGCAGGATGGAGTATGTGGAGTTTAGTTGAAATAAATGTGTTTGGGGTAATAAACGAACATGTCACTAAATGGACATGATCCTACTTGGTAGGGCTGACTTTAAACATGTTAGCATCAAATGGGAAAAATAATGTTAAAGACTTCACCAAAAGCAAGTGCATCTTTATAGATCCACAATGCAGAAGTTTCAAATGCAGAAGTAAGGAGCAGAAACTTTCACTACTTCAGGCTTGCTGTGTGTTATGGCACACACATGAAGCTTGAGTGAAATTCTAGTATTTTATTAGTCTCTTACTACTAACAGGTATGTGTACCTGTGTGTTACACCTGTACCTTTTGCCAGTGAAGCTGACAACATAGCATAGCACACTTTAATTTAAATATTGTAACCAAAGAGATTCGTTCCTTTAATAGTTAGAACAAATTATTGTGTGAGCGTTCCTCACTAATGATAGCTAATGTTAGTGCTGCTGACATCATTAGGAGGAAATAAAAGAGAGCAAGAGCTTATATCTGTGACTTCATTTTATGATGATAATGATTTTGATGATGATACTTGCGAGGTCTGAAGAAGATTAGATGAGTGGTTGTCACTGCTTTACACTTTTAGGCAGAAAACACACATGGCCTTTTAAATGCATTGACCACTGTCATTTTTATCTTCTGACACTGCCACAAAATGTCCTGCCAAATGAAAGGAACCTATTGATTTTGACCAGCCCTTGGCTCTTTCATTCTCTAATGTCCATTTTCTGATGACTGCCAGGGGTCTCAGGAGTCCTCCCCGGCTTTCTCAAGAAGAAAATATTTAGTCTGTCTTTCAGAGGGGTTCATCATTATCATGGCTGATTACACAATTCCCCTGGTAAGTGAACAGTGTCCTTCTAATGTAAGATGAATCCGATCAGTTTTTTTCTTGTGTTGTGTAGAAAAAAAAAAATCTGATGAGGAAACCTGTTTGATATTTTTGAAATGTGACTCTTTTCAGGCAGGAAACATTTTGGTCTCTGTTCAAAAAGTTGATTCTGTTCATCTGGACGTAGTGTTTTCAGTGGGAAAAATGTTTTGTCACTCTTATAAGTGACTTCTTCATTCTCAACTGACTGCAGGGTTCCCCAACCTTAATGATCATGAAACTGACCTCACAGCCCATTGTTAGTCCATGGTGCTAGTTTCAGTTATTATACAAAAGCACTGTTTATAAGGATGGGGGGAAAAGTCACTTGGATGAGAGATGAAACATTTCCCCACTGATACATCCAGATGAACGGGATCAACTTTTTGGGATTTGCTGGATCTGGATGATTGAACGTTCATTGAGACTTTTGGTCTTTCTGAACTACAATTTCTGTTTTGATTTCAGAGAAATGAACTTTGATTAAGCAAGGCTTGTATATGAAGATCTGAGGCAGTGAATTATGTCTAAAAGTTTTAGATAAGCTGAAATTCCTTTAGGCTCACTGGAAATAAGGACGAGTGCCTCTGCGCTCCTGTTTACATGTGGTTGATTATGTAAGCACTTAAACACACACACACACACACACACACACACACACTAACACACAAGTCCTAGCTAGTGTATTACACTACAGCATGCAGGTTAAACCTGTTTTTACTATTGAGGGCTTTTTTACATTTTTTCATTAAACTGTTGAACATTTCGTAAAAACAAGGCTTTGTTACTGTAATTATGAATATGACAAAAAAAATAAAACACACAAAGAAAGAGTGCTGCTATGATCTGTGTGATCAACCACGTATTCTTGCTAGAACACTTCAAATGATCAGATTTGAGATGTGGAGACGTGTTTCATGTTAGAAAGCATTCTGGTGTAAGTATTAGTGTTTGCCATAATTGGATGAAGGACTTCCTCTGCACTGGTTAGATTTCTCACTGCACACATTGGAAGCTTTCATAAGAATACTATCTGCACTGAAAATCTGCCTTGACACATGCATGACGTTGCTTTTTTTCTGTTTTTTTTTTCACCTGAAAGTGACATCAAAGCGACTGAGAACAGATTCCAAGTAATGATCTTGCAAATAAAAATCCTTTGTTACAACCGTTTTAAAAACTTGAGGTCTTTTGCCTTAAGACTTAGCTTTAGGCTAAATAAGCTATATATCAGACAGAGCCATCTAGTACTCTTCCTATTTTCTGACACTACATTGCAAAAAAAAAATCATATTTGGCGCAATTAGTGCTTTAACTCTGGTACCAACCTTTTTTAATAGATATAACAAATTAAGGTCTTTATGTCCCATACTAAAATCGGATCTTGCGATTCTCTTAACTTTTTTTCTGTTCTACTATTTTCAAACATATTGTGGAAAAAAAAACATCCTCTGAGTCACCATCAACGCTTCACTGCTATTACCAACATGAGCAGGCATGCACACAGAGCTTATTCTGTCTGTGTTTGTTGGTCTCACATCATCAACAAATTCTAATGGTATGACAGGTCATTATTGTATTTGCAAATTTCACACATTTAATGGCAAAAATGAAGCACCAGTTAACTGAGAAAATGACTGGTCTTTACTTGCAGACATAAATTGAAATAAAGAGTTAAAGAGCTTCCAGCTCCAGCTTTTTTCTCTTCCCTCTCTGATGCCGTTGGCTCTCAGTATTTTCTCAGCTTGCACTCTATGTTTCATTTCTTATATTCCTGGTCTCTGTGTCCACTGCCCCCAGTGATAATGTGGTGTCTGCACTTCTGGCCCTCCATAGATTAACGATGCTTTTGTCAGGTGGGGACAAAGAAAAGCCCCTCCCTGCTGCTGAGCCGGGGCTTTCAGCATGGACCCCTGCCAGGGGAGGCTTTAAAAGGGTGGGGGCGTGTGGCTCCTCTCACTCTCACGGCAGGACAACCCAAGGGCATCAAGCAAGGTGAGTTCCTGTCCCTCGCCCAGCCGCCACAGCCATCCAGCACGGTCAGCCAGGGTACCACAGCCAGGGTATAGCATCCCCCATATTCACACATCCATATCTACTCCCACTCCAAACACACACCATCCAGGCTGAAATCACTGCACCCAGTGGCTGCGATGAACAGTGGTGATGATGGAACAATCTTAGAAATGGGCAGAAAAACTAGAAAGAGAGAGACAAAAGTTAGAGTAGCCAAATGAAGCCTGTGGCCTCTGTGACCCTCTTCTGTTTGGTATCCAAACTATAAATAGACACTGGTGCTTTCCATCTAGCAATTACAAGTTCAGGCTGCTTTCAGTATCCTGCCCATTATGTGTAAAGTACACACTGTACCTGCGACACAGACTTGTTTTTTCATAGGTCTGACAATAGAACCGATCTCCTGCTCTTCACTTTTTGGATTTCTGGTTCACACATCTGTCTTTACTGGTTAGCTTCTGGCTAGTTTCTGCATCAGAATAAAATGACTGCTTACCTCTCAGAGTGTGTGGCTTCCCTGTTGTCACTGCTGTCTATTCATTGTTAGCACTCGTGGATAAAATTCTTTCTTCCTTCCAGACAAGATGACTCACCATTGCACCAAGTTCTCCGGCCACTGGAAGGTGAGTCTGCAGATGGAAGAGCAGCTTTATTCATCAGCACCTTTGAATTTTCCCTCAGATGTGACCAGGAGCTGCTTGTTGTAAAACACCTCATACAGTTGAGCATCAGGGAGAGTGCCCAATGAAGTCACACCACATTAGGACGCTATAAAGACTTCATTGGGATTGGAATATCACACAGTTGTGCATTAGGGCTTGTTAAACGTGGTTTATCTCCCAGTTCAGAGTGATTAGCTTAGCTAATGTAGTTTTATATGTTTGAGGTGAGCTGCTGAAGTGATTTCAGACATCACACATCAAGTTTAAGTGGATGGTGTGTACAGCCATCAGCTGCATGTCCTTTTTCCCATTAGATCATTGTCTTCGATGAGGAATGCTTCCAGGGACGCCGCCATGAGTTCACCTCTGAGTGCTGCAATGTGATGGAGTTTGGCTTTGAGACCGTTCGCTCCCTCAGGGTGGAGAGTGGAGCGTGAGTAAACAGATATGTGCGCACAGATAGACATGCAGCAGAAAACCATCATTAAGTGACATACGGTTAACATGACAGGATGTTATTAACCTCTGTATAAGTGGATTTAAGGACTTTTGGGATGATGGAATAATCTCTTTTTTTCTATGCTTCCTTCCAGCTGGGTGGGTTATGAGCATGCCTCCTATCAGGGACAGCAGTTTGTCCTGGAGCGGGGAGAGTACCCCCAGTGTGATGCTTTTGGAGGTAGCAATGCCTATCACATTGAGAGACTGACCTCCTTCAGACCCATTGCCTGTGCTGTAAGTTATCTCTCAGCTTTTTTTTCCACTGAAAAACCTCCATTGTGAGCGAATGCTGCTGTGACGGACAAATCAATAATGTAGACTTGCCTGACCTGAAAAACTACTCAAATGTATTCTTTCTTTACCTCCCCCACCTCCAGAACCACAGAGAGTGTCGTATGACTATCTATGAGCGTGAGAACTTCCTGGGCCGTAAGGGTGAGCTCAGCGACGATTACCCCTCCCTCCAGGCCATGGGTTGGTGCAACAATGAAGTTGGCTCTCTAAGGATCCATTCTGGAGCGTGAGTGTCCCCAGCTGCTTATTTGCCTCCTTATTTCCCCCTCCTCATCCTCTCAGCAGTTCAAAAAATAACCCTACTCAGATTTTCACAATATGCTTTGCAACATTTCACAACATTTGCATTTCCACGTCTGTCAATTCTCAACAGATTTGTCTGCTACCAGTATCCTGGTTATCGTGGATACCAATATATCATGGAGTGCGATCGTCACTGTGGGGAGTACAAACACTTCAGGGAGTTTGGCTCTCACTGCCAGACCCCTCAGATCCAGTCCATCCGCCGTATTCAGCAGTAATAACTTACACCAAACCCTTTCGAGCATGTGACCCTTCACCTTTGACCCCTGCTGCTTGCCCGTGCTAAATAAACTGTTTTTCTTAAACCTTACTGACTTCCACCAGTGTATGTGCTTATCATATGGACATACTAAATCACTTATACATCACACACTTGTGTTTTCCTCTGAATTGCGATCACCTCTGTATAATTCACATGACGGTGTACAGAGGTTACCTGCTAATAAGGGTGAATGTGAGGAAAAAAATGTCATTTAGAACCAAGTCTTTAGCTTATTATGTAAGTGCTCGATGTCAACCAGATTAATAAATGTGAACCAAACTGTAACAAATATTTGCAAGTCCTTTCACATATCTTTTTCTAAGATATGTGCTAATCAAACATTGCTGTCTTATTAAAGAAGAAGCTGCTTTCCTTTGTGACCGTGGGCAGCCCCGTGTGTTTGATTTGGCAGAATCCCCCCTTCCTGGCACAACTCCAGGGGGGATTTGTGTCCACTACACTATGGAGGGACAAATGCTGCTGTCTTATTATCTTTGATAATTCAATAATCAGTTTTGATAAGTCAGTAATCACTAATGGTAAGTATTCCAATGTTTGAAATATAGTTTTAAACTTAAATTCACGAAAGCTATCAAGGAACTATGAAGAAGAAACTGTTATGATTTTATGCTCAAAATGTGCTTTAAAGATTCATTTTCATTTAGAATAAAAGGCAACACCTCCCAGCACATGGGGGTGAAACACGGTCCTTTCAGCTGCTCTCAAAATTTCTATGTGGTTACCACAGCCCATTTAATTTATTCACCACATTTCAACACAAGAAAATTACACAACCTTCAGCCTATACATATGACATTGTGCAAAACTCAGAAATACAGTTGCATTTATTAGAATTATATAGCGAGGAAAATAAAATAAAACGCTGGGGCTTTTTCCCCTCTGTTTGGCTTCAGTCTCATACACCTTGTCATTGTTTGGAAACTCCCAAAGATGTTTCCACTGGGGACCTTGACCACAGTGCTGCTGGAATTCATGCAAAATTTGCTGAAATAAGCAAGACCCTCTAAAAAGAGGCCTCGATGGCAGCGTGACATTCCAAACATGTTGTATATAGTTTAGCATTAAGAGCGCCTTCCAACAGGAAAGGTGGTTGTCAAGTAAATGATAAAAAAAAGGAATCAAAAAAATCACAATGACATTAGTCTATACATTGAATAAATATGACAGTCATAGCCTGGTTTAAATTATATTTGAATTTAGCCATTTAAAAATGATTAAAATATCTGTTTTTAAAGTGATAAAGCCATTTTCTGATTCTTACCAAAAAAGGGGGAAAAAATCTCTTTTAAGATATAAATTGATAGATAATTGATAGTTGATTGATAATTGATAGATAATAAATAACGTTTCCTTCCTTTTTCCTTCAAGAATGTTTCCTTCTTGAAGGAAAAAGCTTTACTTTGGATTCTTCTGCCTCTTGTTCTGTTCTCAGCCAGGATGAGCCCACACTGCTTCAATAATGTTGACGTTGCTTTGAAATGTATGTGGATAAAAACCTAAACTACAAGGTGGTAGAAAGTATGACAACTGTAATTGATAATTTACTAGAATGTATAACAATTGAAATTTATAAGGAAAAAGAAAAAAATTTAATAATTAGCTGTATATATAGAACACCTGGCTCTAGTATTCAAGTATTTAATGACTTCATAGAGGAAATATTCTCTAAAACAAATCAAAAAGTTATGTTTATCTGTGGTGATTTTAATATTGACCTGTTGAATCCAAAAAAGCATAAAATGAGCGACGAATTCCTAAACACTATGTACAGTTTGAGTTTACATCCTAAAATAACCAGGCCTAGCAGAATTACACCACATTGTGCCACCTTACTTGACAATATTTTCACTAACAATATGGAAAACAACATTGTGAGCGGAATATTAATTAATGACATCAGTGATCACCTACCAGTTTTTGCAGTTTATGACACTAATTATAAGAAAAATCAGCATGAAGAACAACTGAGATACAGACGTGTAAGGACAGAAGAAACTATGACTGCATTTAAGAACGATCTATTAAATCAGGACTGGGACAAGGTGTACAAAGAAGCTGATATTGATATTGCATATGGCATATTTTTAAGAATATTCATGGAGTTGTACAATAAAAACTGTCCAACAATAAAATACAACAGAAAGCACAAATATTCAGATAGACCATGGCTCACTAAGGGTTTACAAAATGCATGTAAAAAGAAAAATACACTCTATAGGGAATACCTAAAACAAAGAACAAAAGAAGCTGAAAATAAATATAAAAAATACAAAAATAAGTTGACCAATATTATACGTGTATGTAGAAAGGAGTATTATAGTAAAATATTGAACAACAATAAACATAATATGAAAGGAATATGGGATGTTTTAAACGGTATCATTAAAAATAATTCTGGACAACAAAGTTATCCACAATACTTTATCGATAATGGCAATATTATGGAAAACACTGCTGATAAGGTCAACAGCTTTAATCATTATTTTGTAAATATTGGACCAAAACTGGCAGAACAAATTCCTGAGTCACTGCCATCAGTAGAATGTAGTGAAAACCTGATTGATAGGAACCCTAACTCAATGTTCCTCACATCAGTGGAGGAAAAAGAAATAATTGACATTGTACACATGTGTAAATATAAAACATCCACTGATTGTAATGATATTGACATGAAAATCGTCAAGAAGGTCATTGAAGGAATTGTAGGACCTCTAACATATATTTGCAACTTATCATTTCAGACGGGAAAAGTGCCAAACAAAATGAAAATAGCTAAATTTGTGCCGCTGTATAAAACCGGGGATAGACGCCACTTCACAAATTACAGGCCTGTTTCTTTACTACCACAATTCTCCAAAATCCTAGAAAACCTGTTTAATAAACGATTAGACAAATTCTTAGATAAATATAAATTACTCTCTGACAGTCAATATGGATTCAGATCAAAAAGATCAACATCTCTGGCATTAATCGAATCAATTGAGGAGATTACGAATGCTATAGATCAGAAACAGTATGCAGCTGGAGTATTTCTGGATCTCAAGAAAGCATTCGACACAATCAATCATGACATATTAATTAATAAACTGGAACGGTATGGGATTAGGGGGGTTGTACTGCAATGGGTGAAAAATTATTTAAGTGACCGGAAACAATTTGTGAAGCTGGGTGTCCATTCCTCATCATGCTTGGACATTGCTTGTGGTGTTCCACAAGGCTCTGTACTGGGTCCAAAATTATTTATTATTTATATAAATGATATTTGTAAGGCATCTGATATATTAAAATTAGTATTATTTGCAGATGACACAAATATTTTTTGTTCTGGGGGGAATCTAAAGGAGCTGCTGGATACAATTACTTCAGAAATGTGCAAAATTAAAAAATGGTTTAACAGGAACAAACTATCGCTAAATCTAAGTAAAACTAAAATTATCTTATTTGGGAATTCCCTTAGAAATGCACAAGTGCAGATTCATGTAGATGGTGTGGAAATTGAAAGAGTACTTGAACATAAGTTTCTTGGTGTGATTATAGATGATAAATTAAACTGGAAGTCTCATATAAATCATATACATAACAAAATTTCAAGAAGTGTCTCAATCTTGAGTAAAGTAAAACACATTCTGGACCACAAATCACTCCACATTCTCTATTGTTCCCTGATTGCACCGTATTTGAATTACTGTGCAGAGGTTTGGGGCAATACTTACAAATGTTCGCTATCATCAATCTTTATATTACAAAAAAGGGCCATAAGGATAATCCATAAAACTGGTTACAGAGATCATACAAATCCACTATTCTTAAAATCAAAAATTCTAAAATTCACAGATCTGGTTCATTTTCTCACAGCACAAATTATATATAAAGCAATAAATAACCTGCTTCCTGACAATATTCTAAAAATGTTTTCTAAAAGGGAACGGGGATACAATTTGAGGGGGGAATTAAATTTAAAACATCCTCGTATCCGTACAACATTAAAAAGTTTTTGCATCTCTGTGTGTGGAGTGAAGCTGTGGAACAGACTAAGTAAAGATATGAAGCAATGTCCAAGCATGGCGCAGTTTAAAAAGCGGTTTAAGGATATGGTTTTTACAGGGTACAGGGAAAAGGTAGAGATTTGATAGGGTGTTCTTGTCTAATATTTTCATGTGTGTGCGCATGCACGGGTTTGTTGGTATGGGTATATATGTATGTGTATATGTATGTATGTATGTGTATATGTGTGTATGTGTATGTGTATATGTATGTATATATATGTATATATGTATGTATATATATGTATATATATATATATATGTGTGTGTATGTATGTGTGTATATATATGTATATATATATATATATATATATATATGTATGTATATATATATATATATATATATATATATATTAAATATATATATATATATATATATATATATTAAATATATATAAAATTGTAGGTTGTGTATCCTTCAGGTGTTAATGGGGTTATTGAAAATGTGTATATGTGCGTATGTGTGTATATACGTAGGTATGGATAGATAGAAACATATATGTGTATATATTAAAAAAAAAAAAAAAAATTACACATAACATACAATGTAATTACAAGGAGGTATTTCTGTAGTCTATTGATACTAGATAGTGGAAAAGGGGTGGGATTAAATAAGCTTATGCTTCTTCCTGCTCCTTTTTGAACATGGACGTTATTTGGAGTTGTGGTTGCTCGTTTTCCTTTTGTTTGCTTTGTTCATTTGTCTCTTTTAATTCTATTTTTTTTTTTATACTTTTTCAACATGTTCAAAATAAAGATTCAATCAATCAATCAAAAGTGTTTGGGGCCACTCTTATGCTGAAAAAAAGAAAGATCAGATATTTTGCAGATGCTATAATATGGTGGATGCAAATCTGAAAGTTGACAAGCCCTCCAGCGCCAAACCATGACAGTCTCCACCGTGTTTTTCAGATGACTGCAGACTTTCACTGTTGGACCTCTCTCTTGACAGCCTCCATACATACTGACAAGATATGAAGCAAAAAACTTCCAATTTGGATCCGTTCCTCCATCACACCTGCTGCCACTGAGTTTTAGTCCAGTTTTGGTGTTCTGGTGTAATTTAACCTCTTTAAGAGAATTAGAGAGATAGGAGCCAGTACAGAAATATCAGAGGTTATAATTTTGATCTTTAACCTCACAACCCATGACATAAATCAGAGGGGGATTTATGTCATGACAAGAACAATGTCACAGGTCTAATGAGGCTCACTGTGCTGCCACCCTCACTGCACATTTTAAGTGAGTCTTTTTTTTTGTCACTCAGACTTATTGTACCTATGATGGCCCCTGTATGCAGTTTTCATCCAAAACAGCCCTGCTCCTGACGCCCACCTTACCTCAAAGCCTCTTTGCCCGTCCACTGAACTAAGAGTATTACCATGTGCGGCCAGGCAACGGCACTGCATCTCCACCTGAGCAACGCACGCATCCCTCGACGCGTACGTTGACGCAAAATACACTGCTGTAATATGAACTGTCGGAAGCTACTGTTCGTGACTATTCCAATTCAGTGCGAACAGCAGCAGCGTGGGGGGCAGCGGGGTAATGTAGTGCAGCGGAAACAGAGCAGGCCCGACCAAAGAGCTCTCTTTTCTACAGGCCAATCCAAGCTGTTCTCAGTGAGCATCGTTAATCACCGCGGACTCGGCGCCCTGATTAAGTTAGCTGCACGCGCATGAATAGGCGCGGATTGCGCCTTGTTTGTTTGTAATACATAAATAAACAGAGCGAAACAACACCTTCCTCTCTAAGCACCTCTAATAACGCGCTTCCGTTCCAACAGCCGAGAGAGCCGCTCCGTGTTTTACGAGCCTCTCCCCGCCGCAGTGGGAGGAAGTCGAACTACAAAGCAGACAGAGCCACTGTGCTAGCAAAAAACACCAAAAGAAAAAAAAAAAAAAATAGAGAGGAGGCTTTAAGCCACACATGTGCCGTACTAGAGGCGACGAACACCTTAATTGAAACAAGCGGACTTGACCGACTGGCACTCAGTCAGAGGCTGCGGAAGGAGACTCGTTCAGAGGCTTGGAGCGTTTAAGCAGCCGAGTGGCTCTGCGAACGCCGAGAACCTGGTAGGCAGGAGGCGCGCGGGGCTGCCGCGGAGCAAGAAGACCTGATCTGAACGTTCAGTTTCACATCTCTGAGGCGCGCGCCAGCGTACTGTTAACCTCATCACTATAAATATTGTTTCTGTTGTTTTTTTCTTAACATTGCACGGACTAAAGAATTTGACAGTTTGCCTCGCCGCGCAGTCGGTCAGCCAGCGTTTACAGCGAGGAAGAAAAGTTAGCGTTTACCAAGCAGACTACTGGCCAGCGCTCCCTCCCCCTCCTCCATCATCAGCGTCACCCTCACCCCCACACTCAGTAACTCTGTGCTGGGTCTTTAGGCAGGGAGGGTCCCCCTAACGTTCGGGGTAACCGAAGAAGCAGCTATGGGTTATTGTTTTGCATCTCTATCCTCGTTCTGACTTCACCGGACTGTCGAAGACTGTTTAGCGGAAACGCTGCAAGACTTCCCCAATACGAGTCTCCAGTGTCCTCGCCTCGGCCGTTAGCTTAACGTTGCTGAGAAAATCGCTGCTGTTTGTCTGCCTGCAAGTGACTGTCTTTGCAACGGGATTGATTTTATATGTCTGCTGAAGCGGAATAGCCTAAAATAGGAGTGTCTGACTGGCCGCTCTGAATCCTGGTGGTTAGTTAGCCTCGTGGCTAGCAGGTTTCATTTTGCTAGCTAGCGTGGTAGCTAACTAGCGAACGAACCCAAATATCTATAGTGGCAGCGGCTAGAAACCAGTTAGCTATGTACCGCTGGATTTGGTTTGTGATCGCTTGATTCAATTCCTTTACACCTGGACAGAATTTGGCGACAAACCTCTGTCAGCAGTTTAACCGCATCTTTTCCGGTGACTTTTTTTGTGCGTGATTGACGAGACGATAAGGAAGGTTTGAGCCTTAACGCTGCACAGGAAAGCAGCAACAGGGGCACAAACAGCAGCGCTGTGTGGATACTCTGGAATGCAAATCATGAATCCTGGCTTATCTCTAACCTCGGCTTGCACGCTTTTATTTATGCCAGGTCGCGCCTGACAGATTAGCGTTTTGCTGCAGGAGCACAAGACTACAAACGGGCACCTTGATGATCCACATCTAACCCGTTCAGCAGTGTCTCACCAGCCCCTCTGCACTGATCGTTAAGCCTGTCTTCTCACGGCGTGGCTGATTTTGTGTTGCAGAGAGGAGCAGGCAGTCCGCTAAGATTAGAACATTTTTTCGACAGTAGTGTTTACATTTTAAGGAACACCCCCCTGCCCCCTCCTTCCCTCATTCCCTTCTTCCTGAAGCACATGCCGCACTGGAGACAGACCAGTCGTTTGGACACAGGAGGACCAGGCAAGTCCCCGGAGACCTGTAGAGCCTGACAGCGCCCGTGTGTGGTGCATCGCACCTACCTGTGTGAGAAACATCACAGGTCCTTACTCTCGCCCCTTGCGCTACATGGAATCGCAAGGACGGTGGATCTAGCGGGCCTGCTTACTGCAGATATTTCGACTAACCCCTACCCTATGTCTTCCCTCGTAAGTTTCCTCTTTTACGTGACAACGATGGTAGTTTGAACAGACTTGGAGCTGCAGACAACGCCGCCGTTTCCCAGCAGACGGTCAGCGCCGTCGTCCATTCATCCGGCCCCCACAGCGCGCCTTGGCCCTTGATGTGGGTCACATCTGGCCGAGGACGTTGTTTTTAAGCCCCTAAATCAGAAGCCACCCTTCCCGGCCCGGTTATTTAATCGATTTGGTCGTCCCAGGGTCGAAAGATGGCGGACCTTGAAGCGGTGCTCGCTGATGTCAGTTACTTGATGGCGATGGAGAAGAGCAAATCTACTCCAGCGGCCCGGGCGAGCAAGAAAATCATTTTGCCTGAGCCTAGGTAAGCACATCCATAGGGGCTTTGATGCTGGGCTTTTGTGTGTGTATGTGTGTGTTTTTGTGAAATGGATGACATTTTCTGTGCATGCTACGCGACCATATATGGCGATGGAGGCGTGCTTCCTCTCAAACCTGTGCCTTACCTTTGATGGGGACCGAAATGACTGTAAAGCTTTTTCTCACTTTAGGTTTCTAAGAACATGCAGCAAACCCCGGCCTCGTAAAATCTGCATTTCAACCATCATTGTCATAGAGCTTAAAGTTAACAAGAAGTTAATCCAATGATCCACAGTGTTGGAGCTACCTGCACATTTTGTTTGCCATCGTTTCTGGTGTCCATTGCTTGTCAGACATGTTTTCTTTGCTCCCGGGCTTTCTTGACTAAAGGTCTGATCCTAAATCTGTGTCTTGTAGCCAGTGTAATTCATTCTTTGAAGCTGCTAAGTGTTGTCGTTGCTGCTGTAAATCCTTCTGATGCATCTTTATTACCACTCTATACAGCTGTTGATCTCATCTTTGCTGTTTGCAAGCGTTTAGCTCACCGAGGAGGGTGTTACTCAAGACAAAAGCTAGAGTCCTATTGAAATAGTACACCCCCACCACCTCTTACCATTTGTATATAATTGTACATCCTTTTGTCCCTGCAGCAGAGGCTTGAAAGTGTCGCTTCAGTCCAGGTTGTAGCGTGCAAGTTCATTGAAGGGGATGTGGTTGAAATTTGGTTATTGACATGGTTGCTTTTCATATGAGGTCTGTGAAAATTTCACAGCACCATTTGAGTTCAGTCAAATGCTAACTGTGTGAACAGCAGTTAGGTGTGGATTAGCTGGATAGTTTGTACCACTGTCACTGATCTGATCTGAGCTCATTGTGCTTCCAGCTATTACCTTGTACTCCACTTTTCTTAATCGCAAACGGGTTTTTCCTTACGGTTTTGAGGCTGGATTCTGGGGTGTTTTGTATTTATTTCCATGTTATTTTTGCATATGAAAGCTGCAAATGTCAGATTGACTCAGAGCTAGTCCTGACTTCTGTAGTCCCTTTCAGAATTCTTCTTCCCTGCTGACGCAGTCACATCTGACACCCCAGTGCTTCCACTATGACTCTTCCTCCTTTAGATCACTTTGTCCATCTGTTGACGTGAGAATTAGCTGACATATTCAGAGTGAGCTTTAAATACAAGCTTTAACTAATATAAAATTAATACATCTTCTTATCGTAGTACACAGTATAACTCTGAGGTCTATTTTTTTTAATGCAACATTTAATCTAGAATCTTAATATGAAGTAGGGTGTATATATACAGTTGTCTCTCTCCCTCTCTATCTATATATCTATATATATCCATCTGTGTATATATGTATATTATAGCGACACCATGTCTTTGTGCACACTAACGAGTTAGGCTTGGCCATCTCTGACAGCAAGAGCGGTGTCAGTGTCCTGTGACGATGTAATACCAAGAGAAGAAGCTCCTACAGCAACCTCAACCAAAGCAAAGGGCTTTACGAAATGAGCAAGAAATCTGGTCCGATTAAAGGTGGAAACAAAAACACGTTTCACCACTGCATGTTGGCGTAATCAGTGTTGGGGTCATTATTTAAAAAAGAAATGTATTTAAAATAACGCTTTTCTCAAAAATAATGCACTATATTACTTAAGTACTCCCAGGAGAAAGTAATTCATTACACTACTCATTACATTACTTTCATGTTACTCTTTAAAATGCCCTGGAACACATTGTCAGTTGTTAACATTTTATCTAATTGTCTTTGTTTGACACTTTCAGATTCTTCATTCTGTATTTTTTTTTTTTTCTTTTTTTGGGTGAGCTGAACAGATTTCTGTCACATATAAATTTTGGTGATGTTGAGTTATATGGGTGGTGTACATTGAATGCAACACGTTAAAACAATGCAAATGGAGAACATAACATTGCAGCCACGGGACTATGAAAGGATCATATGTAGATCTGTATTTGCACATACCTATGTTAATAATTTCAAATATATTTACTGTTGTAAATTTTATATATTTAGCTGCTCAGCTTTAAGTAATAATCCTCTTTAATCCTCTTCCAATAATCTGTGTAATTGGTCAGACGCTGCCAGCGCCAAGCCTGTCATGTCAACACGCTTGTGCCTTAGTGAGTTCATAACCAGCTTCATGTAAGAGTTATCCTGATTGCCATTGTTGGGGTAAGTGGATCCAGATAACAGAAAGATACCCGGGGTATCTTTAAGTCATTTCATAGTGCAGGTGCCTGTGACTAGCTGATGTGCTGAGGGGAAAAGAAGACTTTCAGTAGTAAGAAATCAATAAACAGTTGTAGAACTAAATATCAGTCCTGTCATTTATAGGCAAATCTGCACCTCATAGTGCGGTGAGAAATATTATCCTACTCTTTTCTTCATTCAGTGATGGAGGTGTGTAAAGTTTGAGTTAGCAGTAGAAGTTCAAAAAAGCATAATTTTGAATTTGTGTGTCCAATAATGTTGCTCTGCTGGTACTTTATCTTTGTTAATCTGGCAGCCCAGCAGAAAGACACTTGAATACGTGCTGCTAATTTTGTTCCAGCTGAAATGATTACAGGAAAGCATATTCTCTGATAACCAATTGAATGCGTGTGCCTTGATCGTTGTTCATGTAGAGTGAATTAGGTCAAAAATCAGTCCTTGCTCCCTGTAACTCATTGATGTATTTACATGCCATAACAGCAGGAGGGCCCCGCCCTCTTGGCAGACTTTAGACACCTTCAGTGCACAAACAAAGGCTCTGACGCTCTGCAGAGAGTTCCCACCTCTGACAGGTCTGGCAGCAGTGGCCGGTGATTTCCTCTAACAGTCAGCTTGTCAGTGCTTCTGAAATGGGCTCAAATTAAAGCACTTTCATTATTTGTAACAAACCTAAATCAGTGAATCAGGAGCTTCATGTTGTTTCTGAAGCATCACTGTTGTAAAAGGTTGTAAGAAAGTTGATGTGCTGTTGTTTTCAGTTCATTCCAGTGTGGTATTAAAAGTAACTCGCAGAACCTGAAGCTCGTCTTAACCGTTATTCCATTACATTGAGCATTCAGTCACAGAATAACACAATAATTATGACTTGGAGATTCATGGCCCTTAAGCACCCAACCCTGCACTAACTCTGTGTACGTGATGGTGTGGCTAAAAAGGGCAGATGAAAAAAGTTATCTGGGTGTTATTTATGCTCATTCTATCTTCTCTAAATGTACACGATTGAGTAGAGGGCGATTCAGAGACCGTGTTTGTGGAAATCAGTAACTGTGAAACGCTCTTTGTTTCATTGGCAGTGAAGGAGAATTAAAAACAATGTAAACCCAAAGATCAGAACCGGCATCATTTGGCTGCAAATTTTGTCCAATTTTATTTTTCCCCCAGAACAAAATAGTTCAGTTGCGAAATAATTTGTGTCCAATTTATTTTAGAAAACACCAAATCAAAATAACAGTTCTCTCATGGTGCTTAAAGTTCAAGCTGATAGTAACTGTATTCTGGTCCAGAGAGCTAAATCTGAAGCACTTTCAGAGAACATGAACAAATATACACAACAGAGCCAAAGAGAGCAAACTGCAGTCTTGCAGTAGCACATACACGTGCGCCAGTTACTAAACTTTTGGCCCTTTTTTGTGGCTGTCACAGATTTTAAAACATAGGCTTTTGCTTTATTTTAATGTGTGTTCCAGCCTTTGCTTTGAACATTGTTTAATAATTGAGACAATACCTTGCAGAGGACTAAATCTATTTAGGGCTTTTAGATAATATCACACTTATATTTTATAGCAGCAGATTGGCTAATTGCTTGTGGACTGCTGTGTGGCAGCTGTCAGTGATGATACAAGAACACTAACATGTACCACTACAACAGTAAGTGCGTCTCCAATACAAAGACTTTACCTAGCCAGGCCACAGGTATATTTGGACATCCATACATCAGCTGGAGAGAATACCCAGTCCTCAGTACGTGGATCAGAGAGAAACACAGCACTGAGTCAGTTCATGGCAGACATGGCAGCTTTCCTCCTCCAAAAGAGCCGCTCAGCAGTCAGACTCAGAAAAGGTCTTAGCCAGCTGTGTATTTGCGGTGATTCATTCAAACATTGGTTTGTGCGTTGGTTAAAGTGTTTTTTGTGATTAACCTTTGTGGTATTGTCCAAACAACTGGTGCATTTGCCTGTTTGGTTTGGTTCTCCTGGTGTGGTAATGTGAAAGCTGCTGCAGTTTGTTGGGAGTGGAAACACAAAGCAAACACAGGACTTAGTGATCATGTGTGCAGCATGTAGTGTAGGTCTGGTCAGTTAACTGGATTTTTGAGTTTGTCTTGAAACAGTTACTTTTTGTGTTGATTTTTCATTCTGAAGCTTTTCCATGTTTCTGTATGGTGTGCAATTATTGGCGTGCACAAAAGTATAACCTGTGTTTCAAGCATATTTACAGCACAGTACTGCAGTTGTAATCTCAGACATGACTGGTAATTGTGGAGTACAGTCTTTGTTATGAATGACACCCCCCATTCATTCATTCATACGGAATTTCTAAATAAATGCCCAAATAACTGCCACACATGGCGCTAAGTTTGCTACCACATGGCAATTCTTGTTTTAAGATAAATATTAGCTGCTGTGTTGCAGCTTCCCTTGGACCTCTGTGTTTTCTGTTTGGCTGGCTCAGTGGCCATTTAGCATCAGTCCTTGGTTTGGTGGCTTCTCAACCGAGTCCTGTGTCTCACAGGTGAACGAAGTGTGACGTCTCCTCTCCCCTCACTTAGCCTGGAACAGCTCACAGTTCTCGCTCTGCATTTTTTTCCTGGATTTAATTTCTATGTATTTGGATCTCACCAAAGAATCAATTTTCCATATTTGTGTATTTTTGTAGCACATAAGGTTTTGAGTGGTCAGATTTTTACTGAGATTTTACTTCATTTACCTCGTAGAGATGTGACGCTTTTTCCGATTCTTCATTCTGTATTTAGGCATGAGTCGAACAAAATGCTGTCACATATAAATTTTGGTGATGTTGAGTTACATATGGGTGGCGTACATTGACACATTAAAGAAATGCAAATGGAGAACATAACATTGCATCCACAGGGACTATGAAATGATCATATATAGACCTGTATTGGGATGTACCTATATTATTATTTTCAAATGTATTCACTGTTGTAAATTAGTCTGCAGTTGTCCTGATCACCTTGTGGCGAAAAATAATATTTGGCCATAATTAAGCCTATATCTTCAATCTCACCTGGGAGTGAAAAGGAATCTTTAAACTGACAGCCCCCAGCATCCACCCCACTGATGATAGATGACGCAACAGCTGACATGCGCTGATGAGTTCCAAATTGATATTTGTGTGTGCGAGACCAAGCACTGAGCTGAGTATATTACTAAAACAGTGTGGTGCGGTGTATACACATAATAAAATCAAATCGTCAGCAACCATTTTTGCTGGGATTAAAATCACTTGAACACTGGGTTCCATAAACATGCTGATTTTCCAGCAGCTGGAGAGCCGTGGTGCTGTTTCTAAATTGCAGACCCTTACTTGATTGGATGACCATTAGCTGCTTTTTTTTCAAATCTGCAAATCTGTATTAGGAGGAGCTGTAGAGGTTCTTAGAAAAATGAAATGGCAAACCCAGGTGCTGGTATGTTATTGATCAGAACTGAACTGCTCTGCGGTTGCACAGGAGCACTCTGTTAGAGTGGATGACCTTTGTGCTCGTCTCCACAAACAGAGCAAAGCTTTAGCACTCAGTGTAGACTTACCAGTGAAACTGTATGCCGGGCTAATTGAGTTCACTCATTAGACATTTAGTCTTCAGGGAAACATGGAGGCTGCAAGTTAATCCAAGGATTGGCAGCTCTGCTCCATGTAAAGACCACACCAGGTTGAATCCTGTAACAAGCGGAGGCGTTTCTGTATGAGGAAACAAACCACACAATCGATCATTAGTGTAATGTTTTTGTGAGAGTGGTTTATCAAATGATTCTGTGCTAGATATGAGCTTTATTATTTATTACATTACACATTAACATAAAGGAGCCGCAGAGATAAAAGGTTCAGCTAATGGACCTGTGAAAGCAGTGTAACACAGCTGATGAGTAAACCAGTCAGTGAAGCCAGGCTGAAAATGTGCCTCCAACATGTCAGTGAGGACATTAAGAGAATAAGCTGTCCAATACAACTGCATGAATTATAACTGTAAACACAAACAAGTTTGTGATGAAGAGCGCTGGTTTGTATTTAAGTGGACCTGCAGATGCACTGCTTATTTCCTGAAGTGCTCATGAAGTCAGCTTGAATACACTCATTTATATCTCCCATTTGACAAAGTTAATGGGAGTTGGAAATAATAAAGGATCAGACTATTATGTAGCCTCACACAGAATGCTATCTTGACAAAATTCAGTGATATAAACTTGGACTTTACTAACAGGGCTGTATCTGTGTCTCACCCACATGCTTCATGTGCATCCTCGATTACTGCATTTCCTCAAAAAGTGGTGAGACCATTGGATGTGCCTGTAGGTCATAGTGTTTCCAGCCCTTCCTCCTATCTACCACATACCTGGTAGAGTCTGTGACTGCAGGCTTGGGTTGTGTCACTGAACAACAAGCTAGAGGATAGTGATCAAATGTAGATTGCTAATCTAATATGCCTTTTAAAACTAGTTTGTTCCTTCATTTATACATTTATCTTTTGTTTAGTTCCTAGTTTTTAATTTCCTGTCTGCACCATTACATACAGCCAGTACTTGTTTGTGTGTACACGTGCACTATAGAGAGCATAAGAGCTGGACAGAGTGTTTGTGGCATCACACACTTTCTGAAGCTTCTTTCAGCTGCAGCCATTATGGTTCTTTGGAGCCAGAAGTGAGCTCATTAGGATCATGTTCGCAGCTGCATGCAGAAACTGAGTAGGAGATTTATAGACACACATCTTCTAATTAATGCAAGTGCAAAACTAATAAAATGGAGAAATGTGACCTGGCAATACTGTAGCACAACTTGTTGGATGGTCTGTACCAAACAGCAAGCATGACTTATCTCAGATGAGCCCTTAGAAACACTCAAACAGGCACCAACAGCACACACCATGAAGGGGTCTGCTTCAGTGACTCAGAAGCCCCATTTCCATTAGTACCATCTTGGATTGAATCGCCATGGTTCGCCACGGTTTTTAGGCTTTTCCATTAGGTCCTAGTACCTGGTACTAGGTATTAAAATAGTACCTGCTCGACCGGGGTTCCAAGCGATCCGAACGGGTACTAAAATGTGACGTCGTCAGACGTCAGTGGCGTTACTCAACGAGTCGTGAGAGCGTCTTGTTCACGAACAACCCAACTAATATTCTCCTCAGTTGTACTACAGTGCTGGGGATGTTCCTTTCTGCGGGAGTCAAAATGTTTTATACACAGAAGCCCAGGTATTGTCTATGTGTTGGAGTGTGATTGTGCGTATGTTGAATGTTTTCAGAGGAATGTGGAATGGTTGAATGGAATGAATCATGACAAATGTGAAGGGCAAGTAAAAGAGACAGGCTTTTCTGTTTAAAAAAAAAAAAAAAAAAAAAAAAAAGCAGAACTTGATTAAAAGTGCGTGCATGGGAATGGGCAACCAGTAATGCATGCACAGCTGTAACAGTCGTGCATGTGTGAAGCTTCCTGCAGCATACTTGCAGAGGCCGGAAGGTTGCACTTAAATGTGGCACTTTGGAGATAGCATGGTGCTGCCACATTCTCAGCGGGCCACGCTGAGTCCTCTGGCAGTGAGGCGAGACTTTGACGGCAACACTGGCGGCAGCTGAGAAGAAAAGTGTGGGGGATGGCGACAGGATGACCTGCTGTTATGTTACAGAGATCAAGTTAATGCTGACCGAGTCTTAGCCAGAGCTGGCCTCACCAGTAACGGCCCTCAGCCAATCACATCTTCCAATTCCTGTCTCCAGCTAAAGTACAAAAAACAACTGCCTTCTCTCTATGAGACACAGAGTTCAGGGTGGTGTCTGTGCATGTGTGCAGACGTGAAATATTAAATATGAAGGGAAAAACACACTTATTTAACATTTTTATATTTTTGCAGTGGTGCATGCTGGTCATTGTTGTATAGTCAAACGATAGACCAGCACGTCATTCAGAATCCCGTCCCTCTGATCTTATTTATGTTGTTTTTCCCATGGTCTGTGCTGCTGGGAACATGCAGCAGGGAGCGGAGCAAAGACGGGCTCAGTTTTACACTGGACAGCAGTGTTAGTACATGTCACTGTTTTCCTTTTCAGTATAAAAAGACGTCAATATGCCGAAGCATCCTTGCTAACACAGTATGAGTCTAAATGAAAAGCTCATATTTGATAACACTGCATGAGCCCCACTGTTTCCCAGCTGAGCATTGTGGTTGTTACTGAGAAGAAATATTTTGTTAGCCTAATGTTAGTGTCATGCAGGCAGGTCGGAGTTGCATACATACTGTTTGTGGACCCAACCCAAACCCCAAAACATCTGCACTAATGCTGACATTTGGAGGATTCCTGCTGAGTCAATAAGGAATCAGACCTATAAGTGGAATCTTTAACAGTTTTCATATGAATAAAATCCATCCTGTGTGTCATTGTTGGTCTCTGGTGAGACTGCCTCTATGGTCAGTAGTCTGTGTTGTTCTTTGCAGCCCAGTTGAGCATGCTTTGCCACATGGACCAGTTCTCCACCTGCTGCTGTTTCAAAAATAGGGAGCATGTCTTTGATGTCTTTGTCACGCTTGAGTCATGATTAGGGCTGGGTCATTTCATACCGTTCACTGTAATACCGGTATAATGTTGGGCAACGATAAGAAAATTAAATATCGCGATAGAATACGGGTAAAATGCGCAGTGCCTTTGTTTTCATACGCACATGGCGGAAAAAGCATGGCGGCGACGGAGAATGAGAAGGGTGAAAGCGGATCGTTAAATGAAACAGATGAACCAGAATTGGTTTGTAAAAATTCTGCAACTTCAGTGTGGAACTGGTTTAGCTTTCGTCCGTCAGATACACAACAAAGTACTATTTTTGGTAGAGCATGCTAGCGGGCCGTCGTTATTACCGTGTTTTTTGGAAAATACGGCACACTTAAAATCAATCCTTTGATTTTTCTGATAATGGACAGTACCCCTTATAATCCTGTGTGCCTTATGTATGAATTCTGGTTGTGTTTACTGACCTTGAAATGATTTTATGTGGTACACGGCGCTAAAAATCTGTCAAATGTTTTAGCACGACTTTGCTAAGCTACGCACCTGCACTGCTTGATGGATTGTCGGAGCATTACGGCTATCGTAGGCAGGAGCCTCGCGGAGTGATATGTACTGTGCTTCAACATAATATTACCATATTGTGTGTGTGTATAACCTCTTTTTAAGTTTTGTGGATATTATACATGGTTATGCTGAAGATATGTCGGCCAATTTCCACTGGAAATGCTTTTTGGTTAAACTGTCAGCACGGAATTTGCATTTGCACTGTTAAATTTCTATACAACTTTAATGCACATAAAAAAAACAGCTGCTTGTTTAAGTGAAAATACATTGGGGGTTTTTTTTTTTTGGGGGGGGGGGGGTTTGCACTAATAAAGTTGTTGAGTTGTAAAGTATTTTGTCTAGTGTCAATTATATCGTCAGTTATGGCAAATTTTCAAATGTATATCGTGATAAATATTTTTGGTCACATCGCCCTGCTATAGTCATGATGACTTACGACCCCTCTGCCAGGCTCCTGCAGCCAGTGATTTTTTTTTTTTCACTGATAGATGCATCATTTCAACTGTGCTACCCAGTCGTTGCAGATCAGTTTTTTAATTTTGCAGTTTGTACTCTGCATTGAGATGTCATTAAAATCTGTTGTTGAGCCAAACAGTAAATTGTGCAAGAATCCCATAAGCTCTTAATCCTGAAAGTGCCATTGTTAATATTTTTGCTTTTCAGACAGCACTGAGATATTGCTATTTAATACAGCATTTAATGGACCATTTCTATCCAGTTATAAAGTAAAACCACTTTTTCCAGAGTGAATTAATCGAGAATGATTGCAGATCTGAAAATTGCTCATGTTTTCTTATAAGTGGCTGTCTTTGCCCCCTCTGAATCCACTTGAGGCTGAGTAGCAGCCAGAAAAACAAGTTTTGGCAAAGTGAGTTTTCCTGTTAAAGACAGTAATTACATGTCTGCAGGCTCAAATGAGCTGAAACAAGTGTTCCTTCCACCTACTCAGGTCCTATTTGTATTGTCAAGTATAAACTAAGCTTTCTTGAGAAATATTGACAGAGCAAATAAAATGTTAGTTGTTGCTCTCCCACAGCGTGAGAACTATAGACATGGGCTGAAAATGTCTGAAGCAGGTTTGAGTTGGGTCAGAACCTTGGCACTGTGCAGTATGTTATCAGCACAGTTCAATTACATGCCCACACAGCCGGCTACAGAAATGCTAGTGACAAGCTGTTAATATGTTAAATATTTACACATGTGCATACTTCCTGGAGCCTGGAATCGTCACCAGCACAGTGTTGTTATAGCGTCAGAGTGCAGATTAACAGCTAATGAAAGCCGGCCGTTTGTGCCTCTTACACTGGCACTGACCCACCGCCAAACGGGGCCAAAGCAAATGCAGAGACATGATCCGACTTAACCTATTTCAGAATCCTTTCCTGTGTGTGACCTTTCAATGCAGAGCTGAAAGTCAGACCTCACACATGTTGGTTTTGTAACCCCTTTACCCACCTGCAACTTGTTACTGCGACTAGCATCACTTCTGCTTAGTACAGGCTGAGCTTCAATGTAATAGCAAGTGTGTACCAAACCTGTTTTTTCTGCAGTGAAATGCAGTCAGGGGGTGTAGCGAGGTAAAGAATCAGGTCACCTAACATTGGGAGGGTCTCTGCCTCCAGGGCGCTACTTTGTCGCTGCAGAAATCACCGTTGAGTGGCTTTGATGAAGGTCGCAGAAGAGGCAGCAGAAGATTTTGTTGAATTGTGTTGTAATGGTTGTGCTAGTGGGTGCTGAGATTGATGATGGTCAGGGTGAGTGGTGACAGCTTGCCAGTTAAGGTGATGTTTGTCTAATTTCCTCTTTGAGGTCTTAAGTTCTGAGATTCATAAGAAATGAAAGCTTCCTCACAGCAGGGGCATATTCAACCTGTAAACACGCCCGACACTTGCAACACGGATGCATCTCGATGCGTACGGGTGATCGATCAATCATCATCAGTGAGAAATCAGGAGGTGATATTTCTGTCTGCTGTACTGACTTGAAAAAAAGAAATTGGAGTGTAATGTAGACACTTGTTTATCTCGCCTCTAATTCCAAAAAAGTTGTGTGAGGTGAGGTCGTGGCGACACACTGACACAAGACTGGAGGAGATGTGTGTTTAAGCTGATATCAGTTGTCTTCTGTCAGCTGCATCCATCATTGTTATAGGTCATCTAAAAACCTAAAAGTGTCCCGGGTTTTTAGTATCTCTGCTTTGTGGCTCATTGGTTGATCCTCAGTACCTGGATGTACTGGTCCCACCGGCTGGTTATCATGCTTAAAGATGGAGAAATAGGATGTATTATTATTCCGATACCTGCCCAGTGCAATGCTAGACTTTTGAACACCACCTCTTGCAGCCACGGTCCTCCTCAGAAATGTGTGGGGACTGTTGAGACTGTGGACAAAGCAGATAAAGACGCACAATAAGTGAAGGTAGTGCCTACAAGCGTTAATGCTACATTCATACCCTTCTGACACCATGCCACTCACAGATTGTCAGTGTCATGGGGATGCCTGTAAATAATACTGCTTTATTTCTGTCTTTTTGCCCACAGTCACTGTCAGTCACACTGCATTTCTACACTGGGAGGCTTTGTTTTCTGATCTGCTCCGGTCATCTGCTCCCGTGAGCTAATGCTGCTGCTGTTATTGGAGGCTGCACTGGTATAAAACAATGAAAGCTGTTCACATCGATGTCTATGCATCTGTGACACCATCATGACAGTGTTGTGAGACTGTGCTTCTGAGGGTTTATCTTTCCGCCACAAACGTGTGTTTGCTCAGTGTTGTATGTGTCACTGCAGTTGGTGATCTTTCAAATCTTGAGCAGTCAAAGGCAGATTATGTGCTTGGTTTCTTCCAACATGCTCTTCATTTGATTTTAATACACTATGTTTCATTAGCAAACTCAATGCTAACCTCACTAACTAGATACAGTGTAGCAGTCTCCTCCCCCCTCCCCCCCACTCCACCCCACACACATGTGTTTACTGTCCAATAATTCATGACTTGTACAGTAAATATTACCAGCTGCTTTTATGTGGTGCAGTTTAGCGCGAATAATCCAGAGTCAGCTGCTAATGATTCAGTGGGGCACACAAACCTCTAAAAGAGGAAGTGTCTACTTCCTAGGTTCTTGTTCCTGTTGCTGTGGCTGCAGTTGATGTTCATTCCCACTTTCCCATGAAAATCAGCCCAAACAAGCCCAGGATGCAGAGCACTGGGCTGCTGGCTAATTTTACCATCTCAGCTCTGGCCGTTACAGCATGTTTCTCACATAATGTCATGCTCACGTTGCCTGAGAGTTGTCCACCATATTGGGTGTGATGCAACGTTGAACAAAATTTGTGTATACCTTGGTCTTGTTGTTGGTGTCTGACTTACTGTGGCCTGTTAGTGTTTCCACTCTCTGGTCCAGATAGGTTCTGTTTTTGTATTTTCAGAGTAATCCTCCATGGGGAGAAACTGCTACTGTGCTGGTTTATTCAGGGTTCAGCCTGCTGTAGTTTTTGCCTTTTTAAGTTGCTCTACCACATAACTAGATAAAGTTGTGTGGGAATAAGACCTGGGAAGTCTGTATGCAGTGAGTATTTCCTTTTCAGTCACCTTTCTCACTCAACATGTGTTAATAGACCTCTGCTGAATCACACTTGTTATTAATTTCTGGCTCTATTCCACAGCATGTCCTTCATCCTGTTTTCTTTCTCTGGTCGCAGCAGATGGCCCCGCCCCTCCCTGAGCCTGGTTCTGCTGGACGTTTCTTCCCGTTAAAAGGGAGATTTTATTTCCCACTGTCGCCGAAGTGCTTGCTCATAGGGGGTCATATGATTGTTGGGTTTTTTTCTCTGAATGTATTATTGTAAGGTCTACCTTACAATATAAAGCGCCTTGAGGCGACTGTTGTTGTGATTTGGTGCTATATAAATATAATTGAATTGTAGCTTGTAGGGCTGGGCCATATTATACCGTTCACGGTAATACCGGTATAATGTTAGGCAACGATAGGAAAATGAAATATCGCGATAGAATGGGAGTAAAACGCGCATGCGCAGTGCCTTTGTTTTCATACGCACATGGCCGATTGTTGAGTGAAACAGATGAACCAGAATTGATTTGTAAAAATGGTGCAACTTCCGTGATGTGGAACTGGTTTGGTGTTTGTCCGTCAGATACACAACAAAGCACATTTTTTTGCAGAACATGCAAGCGGCCGTTGTTATTGTCATATTTGTCGGACTAAGATGCTCTTAAATCTGGGATTAATCTGGGTCCTAAACTCCGTATGCTTCAGGTCAAACGAACACTGCAGCATCACTGAGAGTTAAAAACTGTCTCAATTCTTTCATCTTTAATAAAACGATCAGCATTGCTGCTTTACCAGGTGTAACTATAAAGTTTAACTTCCAGGCATCCATGAAAACAAAAGTTATTACATTTAACGGAGTTAGAAGTTAGCAGGAAGCTAGCGGAAGTTAGCTCGCTAGTTTTGCTAGTTACCTAAGCATGATATAGCATGTTCTGACTGAGAGATTTCTGAAAAAAAATCAAACGTACAGCTCTGCTATCACTTCCAACATAAATGAAGACAGGAAACTAAACAGCAGTGACGTTTGTAGGGTTACTGAAGTTGGGCTAGTTGGTATATAATGATGTGCTACGTGATCGCTAGCGACACAGCTATGTTAGCATAACATAAACCGTGAAGCTGGAGGACGAACACTAACACTTTTCCACTTATAAAAGTTAACGTTAAAGTTCCTGATAGTTAGAGACAAATGCAATCGCATGGCAGGATGCTGTAAACGGACCAAACTTCAGTCAGGAGAACAACTGAGATAATCCATCCACAATACGAGGTTAGTCATTAATATACTGCAACAACATGGGAATAGAGCAGCTGCCAGAGAATTCAACATTAATGAATCAATGGTACAGAAGTGGAGGAAGCAAGAAGAATGAGTTTAATAAAGTTTGATTTATCTGACTGCTTTGTTTCGCTTAATGTGCCTTATAATCCCGTGCACCTTATGGTCCGAAAAATGCGTACTGCACACTGCAGTTTAATGTTGCAAAGCACCTCTTTTTAACTTCAGTGGATATTATACATGGTTATGCTCAGGATATGTCAGCACATTTCTACTGGAAATGCCTTTTGGTTAAACTTTCAGCAAGGAATTTGCATTTGCACTGTTACATTTTTATAAAGCTTTAATGTACATAAAAACCAGCTTCTTGTTTAAGTGAAAATAAATGGAAGGTTGTCTTTTTGCGCTAGTAATGTTGTGGAGTTGTATTTTGTCTCGCATCAATTATCGCAAATTTTCAAATATATATCGTGATAAATATTTTTTGCCATATCGCCCTGCTCTAGTAGCTTGCATAGCACCCCTTTTTTCAGTTGGGCATGAAGTCGTTTAGTTGTAGTCGTAGCTTGGGTGTGTGTGTGGCTGTCTTATGGCATGTATGCTGTAATTCATGCAAATGTTTGATGGAAGTGCCTTTGTAGCCAGTGGACAGTGCTTTGGTTGATGCTGGGTGTGTGCACTGGAAGTTTAATTTGTTGTTTTCATTTGTAGACAGAAACGACGGATGTTAATCGACTTATCGTTTTAGCGCATCATTTCCTTTTTACACATGAAAAAAATGTAAAGCCTGCGTTTTTTTTTTTTTTGTTTTTTGTTTTTTTTACATATTCTAATGTGTTTTAGTTAACTCTTGAATATGAATCATTCACATGCTTAGAAATAGACTGAAAATACCATTTCAATAGGAGAGTGCTCAGTATTTTACACTGATACATTGTTGAAA
This sequence comes from Copadichromis virginalis, assembly GCF_057382275.1. Taxonomy (NCBI): domain Eukaryota; kingdom Metazoa; phylum Chordata; class Actinopteri; order Cichliformes; family Cichlidae; genus Copadichromis; species Copadichromis virginalis. The sequence goes on from NC_140624.1 coordinate 63,056,820, forward strand.
AGCTAACTATTGTGGTGTGTCCCATTAATGAGTTATGCACTGTAATGCATTGAGAAATGATGCACAAGTCTGATAAGGTCGCTGCTATTGTATCATCATCTTGGCCACTGCGGTTAAGGGTTCACCTCGCACATGCTCAGTGTGCATGCAGAGGTGTTTGTAGGTGAAGCCTTCCTCTGCTGTTGTTGTGTATGAAGTGAGCTGGTGAAGTGTTAATGGGCCTATGGAGGGGGCGCTAATTGATTCTTTCTCCCTGCTCTCATTTTCATTAACACCTGCTCCCAGGGTAGCGTGTATCTCTCTAGGTTCTGCTGTAGCCTCCCTTGTGTCCTTGTCCCTTTCCTGCTGTGTGGGGACGGGAGAGTTCCAAACCTGGGACGGATCTCTGACTGGAGGCTGGGCTGCTGTTGCATGTAGCTTAGTGAGCTGCTAACTGTGCTGCATATTAATCTGCTTCTTCCTCTCCCCACCACCTTGTGTTCACAGCATTCGCAGTGTGATGCAGAAGTACCTGGAGGAGAGAGATGAACTGACATTTGACAAAATTTTCAATCAGAAAATTGGTAAGTCTCAACCTTTTCATTCTGCTAAAGCGTAAAAGAAATGCATACCGTAGGTTACCAGGATTCAGCAGCATTTCTCTACAGAGGAAGAGATGGCTCCTGTAGCAGGAAGTTCTGCTTTTTCACATCTCACATTACAGTATTATTACTCCAAAAATCTCCCTCAGTGCAGAAAACCAACAAAGAAACTATTGGAGAAGTGGATGAATGTATAGCAGAACATATTGTGATGTGTATTCATTTAGGATGCATTGTTGGAAAGTTTTATTTATTTATTTTTTGTTGTAATGATGATTCATTCATTCATTTTTGAAGTCAAACTGAGAACATAAACGCCATTGGTCTCCAGTGGCTGAAGCTTCTAATGGAGTTGCTTTTGCTTTTGGTTTCATTGAACTTGTTGGGACATGATGTGTGAACAGGCTGTTAATGGTAGCTAACACTTTACTTATGGTACAGTGTGTTTAAGCATTAGCATTTACCCCATATGGGCCCTGTGACCAGTTACTTAGGCATGCTTTACACTTTCTGCTTTGCGGTTTCATTTAGCTTCCACCCACAGATTTACTAACAGATTACACACTGCCGTTTTTCCTATTGAAGGTGTTTTTCAGTTATTCTAAAGCTTTGCTACCGTGGTCCAACACTGTTTGATTGGTTTGTCACTCCACCACTTGTAATGTCCCAGTAAAATAGAACGGTTAGTTGTGTTTGCCGTTAATTATAAACAAAAATGAATAAATCACTCCACTGTTATTGTCAGCATTTAATTTGAGTGAAGTAAGAGATACTGGATTTAACTCTAGCTCTGTGAGTAAATGTGTAACAGGCTTCACTATTTGTCTTACTGAAAGGCTTTTGGTAACTGCAGAACTACAGTAACCACTCCTTGTGTTCACAGCAAAGCTAGTTGGTGTTGCCTCAACTGTCTCAGTTTATCTACCAAGCCAAATCTGAGTGCTGTCTGTCAGACTGTTTGCATTGTAATGCCCCTTTTCCAGGTGAAAACTACAGGTCAAGCGAGATTCTATCTAAAGTCAGTGCTCCAAAAGCCAGTGAAGGGTTCCTGTGCACTGTTTACATGATCTAAGGAGACTTTCTCCATAAAGGAACAAATAACACTGAGCTGTTAAGGACAAAAATTGATATTTTTTGGCAGGAAAGGCAGCTTCAACATAGGCATGACTGTCACATACAATACTTCACTAAGCGTGTTGACAGCATTGTTTTTCAAATATGTTAAGAAAAATAAAGAACAACAGAAAAACCCCACCTAACACAACTTCAGACCAAAAGAAATGCAGGCACCACTGTCAGCGCTTTTCCCCCCTTCTATTGCATATTTGCATACAAACTAGAGATGGCACGATACCACTTTATGACTGATACCGATATCATAAATGTGGATATCTGCCGATACTGATATGAATCCGATATAGTGTTTTTTTTAATCAATAAAACTGTTTTTTTAATATATTGCTGCATTTTCTATAAGTTCATACTCAAGTTTAAATAAACAACAACACTAAAGCTATTCTGTTATACCTGTATGTGTAAATACACTGCACCCAAAATATTTCATAGTTCAGCGACACTGATCAATCTAATGAACTTAAACCTACTCAATCCTTCCTATTCTGGTATTTTAAAGAGTACTTAGCAGAAATAGTAAGCAACCTAACTAATAGGGTTACAAACTCCCAGCAAAAAAAAGGAACCACCCCCCACCCTCCACCTCATGACGCTTAATCAACGTAATCAACTTTAATTTGATGCAGTGTGGAAAAAAAAATGCACAGAAATCAATTATTTTTCAAGAATAATTAAATAGATTCAACATCTTTCTTCAACAGAATTGCAGACTGCACAGATGGTACCTTCCCAAAGGAAAAAGTACTATAGCTTACTAGGGTATATTAGACTTAACAGTTACTATATACAATCATGGACTTCTATACATTTTACATAAGATTAAAACTTTGGGTGTAAGATTCAGATAATTATTTATTAAAAGCTAGATATTTTAAATGAGAATAAGAAAGAAAAGTATGTCTTTGTGCCCCCCTTTTCCCTGTTCATGCCCTATCGGCCCCCCTGGCTAAACTTTGCTAGATCCGCCCCTGCACAGTTAGCAGCCGTCAGCTGCATAGAAAAGGATCCTGCTCTAGAAAGTAAATAAATTCTAACAACAGCTTATCAAGCTTAAACGTGCTGCTGTTGTTCAGCCGCTGGTTTCCTCTTTCTGGCGCGAAGTGGGCCAAAAACAGACAAGAGAGACGGACTCGACAGAAAAGCCGATCAGCTGATCGTTAATCAGTTTCACGATTGAAGTAGCAGCTTAATGTGGGAATGCTTTACAAACATTCAGAGATGAACTTACACACTTTCTTTACTTCTCTCTGGGATAATCGGAGCTGAAATGCTGGTTTGAGGCTACAAATACACACAGCCGCTCTATCACGTGGGCACACTGCTCCGACGTGCTACGGTTATGAGCCGAGTTACGCTGTGTTGCAAGTTCTGTGAGGTGCTTTTTGGATATTTAATGGATCGGATTACATTTTTTATTTCTCTCCGATATCCGATCCAGTAATGTACGTCAGTATCGGACCGATTACGTAATATCGGATTGGTCCATCTCTAATACAAACATTTCCTCGCTTTTAAAGCTCAAAGCAAATGCTGTCATGAAAAATGAATTTGCTGGTAAATATTATCCTCTACTTGTTAGCACATAGCTCAAAGCCCCTCTTTGCTTAACTACACTCTGAGAGAGCTGGAAGCATTTTATCTGGCAGAAGGCTGCTCATCTGTGTCAGACACTCTTAAACAGAAATCATCGCCTGTAGCAGATTAAGCTGTCGCTTATTAACATTAATGGGATAAATGACTTGATATAACTGGATGGTTAATGCGGAATGTTTTTGTGTTCAGCCATGTTATGTAGCATCAATCAGTAAAATCCCTCTTCCTGACTCTGTGTTTTAGGCTTCATTTTTTTCCTCACAACCTGACACTCAAAAGTGATGGGAGAATAAATACGATCTCATAACTGTTGACCACTTTTTGCCCCAGTGTTGTTCAAAATAAACCACCTAATAATATTCCTGATGCAGTAATGCTTAAAATTTTCAGTCCTCCTTTGCCGCAGAAGCAATTTGTAATACAAGGCTTCTCGCACTTGGGTCTAAATCAGGATTGTGTTCAGCCTCAGTGTGGCACTACTCTTATTCTGTGCTAGTTGTGCAGATGCTTACTGTCACTTCTCTGTATGGAGTTATTCATTGTAAGGCAGCTTTGTTTGTGTTTAGAGCAATGACTCAAGGTAGAGTGTCACATTTCCTGTTTCCTCCTGCCCTCCAGTTGGTAGCAGCGTCGCTGTGCTGGCTCCTCCGAGTGTTTCCATTCTGAGCACACGGGCTGTGTGCCAGTATTTGTGGCGTACCAGGGGACCACAGCTGCCCTCCAGGCTTCTAGTAGCTTTACTTACTTTTCTCTGATCTGTGCCCTCTTTGGGAATAGACTGCGTTAATTTTCTCTGCCTCCTTCTCCTTGTCTTCAGGTCTCTTCTCTGTCAAATTTGTTGCTGTCCTTATTGCAGTCTCTCTTATTTTCTCTTTGCCACCTCATACTATCACTCAGGCTCTTGCACATTGTGTGGGTGTGCACATGCTTTATTGGTACCTTTGTGAAACTTAACACTCTTGCAGTAATTTAATAATCCTTATTTTGGCCAGTGTGTTAATTGTCTTCAGTAAGTTGGACACTGCTGGAAAAACAGTGGGAAACATGTCTACACACTTGGTGGATGCAGCCACCACGACCACTGGTGACCCAGTGCTTAGTGGAGTCCTGTTTTTAAGGCTCAAGATGAGTGTAGGGATGTGGTTAGTGTTTTGAAACCAGACACGATAAGCAAAGAGCATGCACTGTCTGGCTGACACACGGCATGCACTGAGGCTAGCAACATGTCAATCACGTGGTAAAACAAACCCTGCTTTATCCTCACTCTGAACTCAAGTGGCATCCCTAATGTGCGCTGTTAGACATCTAGTTTATAGAAATAAAATCCATGTGCTCATATTAAGCAAACGTGGAATTTCACTATTATACCTACAACAAACAACCTGCCTGAAGATCTTTGTGATGGGTGCTTTTTGGAGCTTGCATTAAACATCAGCACCTGTGGGCAGAACTGGCATGAATGCCAAAAACACACAGTTTACCAAATAGGTCTAATGAGATTGTTTAGTTGAACTAACTATGAAAATTCACACTAACATAAAAATCCCTTTAAAATTTTTCAGTCAGATAAAATCATATAATATCACAAGCCTAATTTCCTATTTGATGAGTATAATTCATTGTATTTTAGTATGTTAGACGCAGTGACCACAGTTACACGTCTAAGCTTGCTGAACAGGTGATTTAATTAAGGACTCTCATGGACTTCTTACTGTCAGCACTTATTGTGATTGTGATCACAGTAAGTGCTGCTGTCGACTGTGAAAAATCATTTTTTCCTCTCCACTGTTTTCATTGTCTTGGTCATAATGCTGGCGCTTCAGATCCTGGCATGTTTGTCAGAAAAGGTGCTCTGACTCCATCATAAGCTACAATACTGAGTACTTGATATTCACGGACGTGCTGTTAAATAAGTTTTATAGTCCTCGCACATCTATTTGTAGTTGCAAGTGTGAGTGAAATGTTTGCACGAGGGGGGGTGGGGGGTGGCTGGGACAGTGGTAATGTCAAAAAAATCAAAACGCATGAGAAAACACACTAGGCATTAGTGAAAAGAGTGAGCGCGTATGTGTCAGTGAACAGAAACTCTTGAGTTCTTGAGAGGACTGTTATGATGAAACACTTGCAGGCGTATGCAGCCTGCTTTACCTGACGTGACCGGCCTGGCCTGCACTGTATCATTTCAATCACTGGAACCAGGATTATATTTTTTAAAAACACAGCAAAGTCTCATCGGAGTGAAGCCGCTGCAGATACCTTCTGGTGTCATCTGTGGTGGCGTTGAAATCTCAGTTTTTATTTTAGTGCCTTTGGTCATTATCAGTGACGGGAAAACACAACAGAGTCAAGTTTTAATTTTATCTACGTGCGTCAAATCATTCTCACAGGATGTTGCAGAAGAATCTCTTTGGTCCTTCATTTCTCCTTTCTGCTTAGCTCGCTCGGTCCTCTCGCATGTGGAAGTACTGCCTCTCAAACAGCACTGCATTAGCCAGGCCAGCTTAGGGAAATAGTTGCAAGGCGTGAAGCTTGATGTCAGTTGTGTGCTCTACACATTTGAATGGCAAATGTGTAAGTTTGCATGTTTCAGTAACAAGATAGCTGTCCACAGACTCCAACTGAGCATCACGTGGCTATGGAGGTGTCAGCGTAGCAGTTTCAGCAACTCGTATAATATACAGAAAACCCAGAGCTGCCGCGTTACTATCTAAAAAGTGCAGCAGATAAAATTCTCCCTTTTATGTGTGTTAACTGCTTCTCTGAGGAATGCACTTGTAAAAACAGTGACTGTAACCGGCACGAGTCCTTAGTTTTAACACAGATTTCACTTTACGGACTTTTCATTTGCATACCGTCAAAGTAAGGTCTTCCCACAGAGACTTGCACATACTTTAGTTATCAGCCTGCTTCAGATAAATCTCTGCAGCCGTGATTTTAGATCACACTAAACTGTGAGCACAGCAGAAATGTTCTTCTATGACGAAAGTCCAGTTTGTCCTCACTTGATTCTTAGGAAAATGATGCCTTGTTCCACGTCCAGAGTGAGAAATGGCTTTAAATTTGTTGTGATATCCTGACACAGAGCTATCAGGCACAACCAGTTTGGTGTATTTCACTTTCGTTTGAGGTGTGTTCAGGGATTCAGCTCACATGGGTGCCAGGTATTTTTTGGATTCATTTTGGGTTTTGTCACATGTCAGTCCTGCTGCCTCCCACGCTTTTGGCATCAGAAAAGGAAGTGGATTTTTAATCAGCAATTGTAGCATTGCAGTATTCGGTTGGATTTTAGCACCCTCAACAGCCCTTGTCCTTGGGCTCAATAAGCCCTGTTGACTGTCATGACAACCAAGGTCGGGAAGAAAGCACTTCAGTGTTGCTGGAATTCTTTTACTTCACGATGAAGAAACCGTATCAGCTAGTTTGTTTTGTTGTTCAGACTTTTCTCTGCAAGAAAATTTAATACTGACAAGTGAGAGGACTTGAGGTCTGTGCTTTACATGGATCAAACTAGTGTAAGGTTACTGTGAGTGTCATTTGCTGTCTTCATAGTCCATGACTTCTGAGCCCTGAGGGGGTAAGACTCTGTGGCTTTTTTAAGGCTGTGTCAAAAAGCTGAAAAAAAGGGTGTTGAGAAGGTCTACCTGGCTTTGCATCAGCTGGAGAGCGTGGCTTTGGTGACTCCTCCCTGCGATGTCCCTGGGCCAGACACAGTCAGGGTCAGGCAGGATGGACCCTTATGTAATGGACATGATGTCCTCTCTAAATATAGCAGGCATACTGCTCACTACTTCATCTTGAATATGTTTTTAAAGGCATATATTTGGTTTTCTACATGGTCTGAAGTAGGGCTGGGCCATATTATACCATTCACGGTAATACCGGTATAATGTTAGGCAACGATAGGAAAATGAAATATCACGATAGAATATGAGTAAAACGCGCATGCGCAGTGCCTTTGTTTTCATACGCACATGGCCGATTGTTGAGTGAAACAGATGAACCAGAATTGGTTTGTAAAAATGGTGCAACTTCAGTGATGTGGAACTGGTTTGGTGTTTGTCCGTCAGATACACGACAAAGCACATTTTTTTGCAGAACATGCAAGCGGCCGTCGTTATTGTCGTATTTGTCGGACTAAGATGCTCTTAAATCTGGGATTAATCTGGGTCCTAAACTCCGTCGCTTCAGGTCAAACGAACACTGCAGCATCACTGAGAGTTAAAAACTGTCTCAATTCTTTCATCTTTAATAAAACGATCAGCATTGCTGCTTAACCAGGTGAAACTATAAAGTTTAACTTCCAGGCATCCATGAAAACAAAATTTTATTACATTTAACGGAGTTAGAAGTTAGCAGGAAGCTAGCGGAAGTTAGCTCGCTAGTTTCGCTAGTTACCTAAGCATGATATAGCATATTCTGACAGAGATTTCTGGAAAAATTCAAACGTACAGCTCTGCTATCACTTCCAACATAAATGAAAACAGGAAACTAAACAGCAGTGACGTTTGTAGGGTTACTGAAGTTGGGCTAGCTGGTATATAATGATGTGCTACCTGATCGCTAGCGACACAGCTATGTTAGCATAACATAAACAGTGAAGCTGGAGGACGAACACTAACACTTTTCCACTTATAAAAGTTAACGTTAAAGTTCCTGATAGTTAGAGACAAATGCAATCGCATGGCAGGATGCTGTAAACGGAGCAAACTTCAGTCAGGAGAACAACTGAGATAATCCATCCACAATACAAGGTTAGTCATTAATATACTGCAACAACATGGGAATAGAGCAGAATTCATTCATTAATAGATCAATGGTACAGAAGTGGAGGAAGCAAGAAGAATGAGTTTAATAAAGTTTGATTTATCTGACTGCTTTGTTTCGCTTAATGTGCCTTATAATCCCGTGCACCTTATGGTCCGAAAAATACGTACTGCACACTGCAGTTTAATGTTGCAAAGCACCTCTTTTTAACTTCAGTGAATATTATACATGGTTATGCTCAGGATATGTCAGCCCATTTCTACTGGAAACTTTCAGCAAGGAATTTGCATTTGCACTGTTACATTTTTATAAAGCTTTTAATGTACATAAAAACCAGCTTCTTGTTTAAGTGAAAATAAATGGAAGGTTGTCTTTTTGCGCCAGTAATGTTGTGGAGTTGTATTTTGTCTCGCATCAATTATATCGTCAGTTATATCGTTATCGCAAATTTTCAAATATATATCGTGATAAATATTTTTTGCCATATCGCCCTGCTCTAGTCTGAAGCATGGGATGAGAATAGTACTAGATATTTATATTTAGTACAGTTGTTAGTGCTTATGGTACTTAATAGCCTCTTTTCCGTTAGTACCTATTCGAATCATTTGTTTTCCATTACAGTCGAGTACCACCCAATGTCATTGGGTCATTGTTATAGCAATGCGTCTGGTGACGAAATTGGGTGAATGTCGAGGCAACGATATACCTGCTGCTTGGGTCTGTGGCTTTTTGTCAGGCTTGGGAACTACAGCGTTGCATTTCCCTCATTGCTGGTGTTCTGAGAAACCGTCCTACTCTGGCAAATCGTCCTATCGGACGGTTACTTCTGAGTAATCCTACCCCTAGCCCTAACCACAGCCCTAACCATAACCATACGAAATATTCACAATGGATAAATTTGGGTTTCGTGTTGTGCACATGTGCAGAAATAATGGGTAGGGATGGTTTGTGAGGTAGGATGGATTCCCAGAACACCGGGTTTCAAAAATGGTGGATTTGATTTTCGTGAACGAGTCGTTCCAGTCAATCGGTGGCATGCAGTCTGTCAATGTCACATTTTAGTACCTGCTTGGATTGCTTGGAACCCCGGCCAAGTAGGTACTATTTTAGTACCTGGTACCAGGACCAGGTTCTATGACCTAATGGAGAACCCTGAAAACCGTAGCAAACCAAGGCGAGTTAATGCGAGTAGGAACCAAGTAGGAGCTTATGTTCTGACTAAGGAAAGTTTCATCTGATGATGCCTGTGACAGTGGCTTTTTGGTATGGAAAAAACAAACAAACTGCTTAACACTTTAGTTTTCTAAAGTAACTGCAGCTTTTCCTCAGTGTAGCCGCTAGGGTAGGGCAATATGGTCAAAAATATTTATCACGATATATTTGAAAATTTGCCATAATGATATAACTGATGATATAATTGACGTGAGACAAAATACTTTACAACTTTTTATTAGTGCAAAAAAAAACCCCCATCAATGTATTTTCACTTAAACAAGCAGGTGTTTTTTTTTTTTTTTTTTTTTTTTTTTAACTTGCTGACAGTTTAACCAAAAGGCATTTCCAGTGGAAATTGACTGACATATCCTCAGCATAACCATGTATAATATAAACAAAACTTTAAAAAAAGGTTATACACACACAATATGGTAATATTATGTTGAAGCACAGTACGTATCACTCTGCGAGGCTCCTGCTTACGATAGCCGTAATGCTCAGACAATCCATCAAGCGACTTTGGTAAGCTTCGTAACTTACCAAAGTCGTACTAAAACATTTTTTGACAGATTTTTGAGCACCGTGTACCACGGTGCTTGCATGCTCCACCATAAATTGTGCTTTGGTGTGTATCTGATGGACGAAAGCCAAACCAGTTCCACACCACTAAATTTGCACCATTTTTACAAACCAATTCGGGTTCATCTGTTTCATTCAACAATCCGCTTTTGCCCTTCTCATTCTCCGTCACCGCCATGCTTTTTCCACCATGTGCGTATGAAAACAAAGGCACTGGACATGCAAGTTTAACCCATATTCTATCGTGATATTTCATTTTCTAATTATTGCCTAACATTATACCGGTATTACTGTGAACAGTATGATATGGACCAGCCCTAGTACCCGCATCACTCACTTGCATCCACGTTTCTGCTTAGTGCCAAATGGAGCACAGTTAGCCAGAGCTGCAGTAACGCTGGGGGAGTCACTTGTTTCCTTTTGGGTCGCACATTACCAGCTGCTCATACCTCATCCTCAGTATAGCCCGACTGTACTCCATGGTGTGCGTTTCCCTATAGTGGTGACGCAATGTAAACCACCTTTAGCAGGAACAGATGTCTTTTAGTTTTTGCAAAGTTCTGAGCTCTGCTAGAAATTGTTGAAGTATCTCCTTATTAGCTACTATCCATCAGAAGCAGGCATGTGGCTCTTGTTCTCAGACACATTTGGGCTGGTTCCACTGTAAATGTAAACACATACGAATGATATGATATGGCACAGGTCTGATAACAACATTAGACCTATCGGGTAGGGGTGGGTTTAAAAAAAACAGATTTCCCATTTCAAAACTATTTTAGTTTCAATTCACTTTTATTTATACAGTGCCAGATCGCAACAACAGTCACCTCAAGGCGCTTTATATTGTAAGGTAGACCTGACAATAATACATACAGAGAAAAAAACCCAAATCATACGATCTCCTTTTATTGATCCCATTGAGATTAAAAACCTCTTGTTCAAGGGAGCCCTAGCTAAGATACCTTTAGCAAAAAGGAACATTTTAAGCCTCATCTTAAAAGTAGAGATAGTGCCTGTCTCCCGAATGCAAACTGGAAGCTGGTTACCCAGCCCTACTATTGGGGTCCTAGGTCTTCCCTCCTTCCTCAGAGCACTCTCCTGTTTTTGTTTTTTTTGTTTTTTTTTTTTTAGTAAAGAAAGGTTGAAGCACGCAGCTTCAACTCCTGTCAAAGTGGGACAAAATAATGTTGACCTCCATTTGCGGCTGTAGAGAAGGTCATATATTGGTCAAATACTATTCTATAACAGTCTTCTCCATTCTGGATGTTAAATATCCTTGGGCAAGATACTAACCTCAAGGTGTTCTCCAATGCATTCACCAGTGTATGAATGCATGTAAATGTTAAAATGGAAAGCACTTGCATGGAAAGAGCATAGAAAAAAGTGCTTGTATGAATGGGTGAATGAGGCAAGTTGTGTAAAGCGCTTTGAGTGCTCAGAGTAGAAAAGCGCTATAAAAGTACCAGTCCATTCCTCCTTTTATGTCAGCTGGTGCCGTATTTTTGTAGGCAGCAGATCTGCTGCTTCTCACCATGAAAAGGACTGCTTACTAGACTTTGAGGTGTTTTGGGCAGTCCTACTAAAAAGAAGCCCTGGGAGAGTTTCTGTCTACTTGGGAATACTTTAGGGGTAGTAAAGAGTTGAGAACAGTGCAGGTACTAGCCAGCAGTACCTGGCTGTGAATGTGATCTCAAATCAAATTGAGACCACATTTATATATAAACAAAGATGGCCACAGGAATCAAGCCTAATCAGAACAGTGTACTGTTTGAGTGTTTGGGTGGTGGGTATAGCTTGGAAAAGGCTAAGCACAAATTTAGCAAACAAACAGCCACTGGTCAGGACAAATGCCATACAGTTGCCTTTTGTGTTGAATTGCTGCCCTTGTGCTTTGATCAGCCTCATGTAAAGTTGAAACTGGAGCCAACAAAGCAGCTACTACATGTGCCATTCCACAAGCAGCAAAGCTAACACTAGCTTGTGTCATAATGCTGCACCACTTAGAACTGTTGCCATCAAGGGAATAGCACTCTGTGATTTCCACTATTAAAGCATGACTGTTAGTGGTATCTCTGTTTCAACCTGGCTGACCTGTATGCGTGTAAAACCATTTAAAGCTTTAGAGGACATTGATTTAAAACCTGACGCTAACACAGTGTGTTAATAAATAACCTGAAGTAAAAAATGAACGTATGGACTTTTGTACTTGGAGGCTAAGAGGGTGTTCAAATGAAGAGTGGACATCTGAATGGCTTATTGGAATTGCTGTGTTTTTTGTGAAGTACATTACAGCGACCCTCCATCTTTCAGCTCCTGCTCCATCTTCATTTTTGAGCCCTTTCCTTGTCTTCATTCTTTCCTAAAGTCCTTCCTTCTCCTTTTATTTCTCTCACTTTTGCCTTGGCATTCTTTTTCTCCATCTGTCAGACTTCTGGAATGGATGATGGAGAGTTGTGGGTTGCCTAGCAACTACAGTTGCCACAGCAACGGCACCAGAACTGCTGCTTTTTCTTGTCGACTGGGAGAAATGAAATTGATTAAAGGGGGAATAAAATAGGTGATGAGAATTGGAGAGTGGGGAAATGGAGAGGAAGATGTGAAAGAAGAGCTCCAATGGGCAGAACAACATTTATTCCTGTTTCTGTTTCCCAGAATGCAGCATTTGTCCACGATAGGAGTGTGTGTGTGTCTGTGTGCGCGCGTGTCAACACACTGTCCTCGCCTCCAGTCCAGTCACACTATCTTCATATCTGAGGAATCTGATGACAGGCAGTTAGTTAATGTACCACAGCAAAAATCAGGATAAGTATTAATGTCACGTCTTTATAGTACAAATTTACTACTCATGATCATGTACTGATCATTTTAAACATACCCTTAATTATGATGGTAATAAACTTCAGTTGCATAGCAACTTTATACATAAGATGTTTTTGTTTTTTTAGTAAAGAAAAAAAATCAGCAATAAAACCATTTTTCGTCCTTTCTGTAAGCGTGTGTAGGTAGAGCTAACACAGCTGTACACAGCTGTAAGCCTCTAGCATGGCCTGCAACATGGAATTAACCACGAGCAGTCTTACAGTCGACCTCCACCAGCGCTCTATATCTGCAGCTGGATTAGTCTCTTGAGAACATCAGCAATGTATTTGCCTATTGTTCTTACTTCAGTTTGATATGTGTTTGCAAACACATGGCACACAGTATCTATATTTCAAACCATTTCCAATTCAGTAGTAAAGAATATTTCTGGTTCCCAATTAACTCCAAATCTGTCCATAATGCGTGTTTTCAGACAAATATGAACACTCTATGACCTCCTCAGTAGAGGCAATAAATAATAATGATAATAATAATGGATTGCATTTATATAGCGCTTTGAGGGGCCCTCAAAGTTACACTAGTTACACTACATAATTTCTCTAGCTTGTGTGTGTGTGTGTGTGTGTGTGTGTGTGTGTGTGGTGGGGGGGGGGTGGTTGTGTTGTTGTGTTTTGTTTTTTTTTTAAGATTGTTGTTTTGTTTTTGGTCTTTTTCTTTCAGGTTTTTAGGTTGGGGGTTTTTTTTTTTTGTTTTGTTTTTTTTTTTTTTTTTTTTATATTGTAATGAGGCAGTATTTTTCCATTGGCTTTTGAAACATGGTTGTAAGAACTGTAGAGATTAAACAAGATGTGCTTTTAGCCATCCATTTTCTAAATATTGTAGTATTGTAGTGTCTGTCTCTTGAATCCAAACTGCATGCTGGTTCCATAGAAGAGGTGCCTGAAAACTGAAGGCTCTTCCTTCCACTCTTTTTAAATACTCTCGGAACAACAACTAAGCCTGCAGTGTGAGAGCAAAGTGCTCTAATGGGGTGATATTCCACTGTAAGGTCATTAAGAGATGATGGGACCTGATAAGCTCAGGTAAAATATTTATTGTGATTTTTAACATCCATGTAGATGCTGAAAATAATGGCCTCAACACGGCATTTAATGTATTATATGTTATTATACTCAATTGGTTAATTTTAAAATTTAAAAGAACGCACCCACTACTTCAGAGCAAGATCTAGAGTAATCACACGAGATCTTGCTCTGACATATGTCATAGAAATTGAACATTTAATAGTATTCCCTGAAAACCCTCATGTTTGCTCATTTCCTACTAACATTTAAGTTTAAAATAATGATTACACAGCAGTGGGGAATACATTTCATCACAGTACTTGTCTGTCTGGAAGTGCTGTAACTAAGTTTAAGAATATAATTCATCCACTGTCATCTTCTTCAATGTCATGTGCCAACACAGGAGAGCAGCTACCTGAACTCTGCTCCTGCAGAGGTTGATTGTTTTATTAATAGTTTTACATCTTCCCTGCATGTGATTCATGGTGGGAATACTTTACTCCATGGTATAACGCTCAGATGCGCACCTTACAGCAAATAACTTATAAGCTGGAGTGGAAATGACATCTAATTTAGAAGATCTCCATTTAGACTGGAAAAATAAATTCCTCTATTAAAAGCCGACCATAAAGCTAGAACATCTTACTATTCATCACTAATTGAAGAAAATAAGAACCCTAAGTTTCTCTTTAGCGCTGTAGCGAGGCTAACAAAAAGTCTGAGCTCTGTTGAGCCAACCGTAACTAATAATGACTTTATGAATTTCTTTACAAATAAAATTGGAGAAAATACTATTCATAACAATCTCACAGACATAACATTATATACAGCAACTTTCAGTGCCATTGATACTTATTTATACTTTTTTTTTCTCCAGTTGATCTTTGAGTTCAGTAATTACTTCCTCCAAACCATCAATGTGTCTTTTAGACCCAAATCCTAAAAGACTGCTCAAAGAAATCCTACCATTGATTAATGTTTCAATCTTAAATCAACCTATCTCTGTTAATGGGATATATACCACACGCCTTCATGCTGGCAGCAGATAAACCATTACTTAAAAAGCCATCACTCGACCCAGCTGTCTTAGCTAATTACTGAAAAATCTCCACTATTGCATAGAGGATTATCTTGAATTCCACAGGGTTCTGTGCATGCCATAAGTTTGGTTTGCTTATCCATCCTTCCCATTGTCAATGCATTTGAACAGGACCTCCATCAACAGCAACGGGCGCACAGGCACTTTTGGAATAACCAGCTGGTTAACTAGTTGGCACTCTGGACAAGACATGCACCACCGCTACCGCGGTACATCGGCAATAAAATCGGACCATGACCCGATCCAGTGTTTTGTCATACCCCATGTGACCGACCATTGGGTTGTAATGAGCTGCCTGGAAAATAATTTTCTGGCGGCTTTTAGGCATCAACAACCGAGTGTGCGCCTCCTGTTTTCGAGCATTGCAACTCACTCAATATAACCTGTCCCTAATTAATACGAAGTGCGGGAATGTCAGCCCCGTTTCAGGGTGCACCACCCAACTATTAATGCTTATTACCTGGTCGAAGGCTGAGCATTGGGTGTCGTCCCAAGACTGCTCCAGTGGAAAATCATCTGTGGAGTGGGTTACTGGAGCCGGTGGGGCCTCTTGAGAAGGCCCCCCTGTCTTTTCTCTCGCGGGGCTAGTGCCCCACATGCCCCTACCGGCCACGATCGCACTCCAACACACTGCCCCATTAACCTACTGAACCCGGGTCAATCCCTGCCAATTCCCCAATATCTAATTTCCGGTAACACTAAGGCATATTTCCCCATGCACACACTTCCCCTCCACCCACTCTGCCTACAGCAGTGCCCCCAGGCAAACCAGGGTTTGGTGGATCAGGATCTGCGTACAGCCTGAATCCACCAGAGCCTGGCGTGTACCCCCTTGGCACCTTACTGGTACACGGTACGTCTCTCCTGAACTGGGGGAGGGCGTCAGAGGGCCAGTGACACAGAACACCTGTCCCACCTTCATTAATGGGCAGTCCTAATGGAGATGCCAGGTTGCCCACACCGCCTGCCACCTGGGCTTCCCAGGACAGCAGCCAGAGAGCTCATCTAGGGGCTTCCCATGATGCACTGTTTTTTTTCTTTTTTGCTTGTTTGTTTCTCTTCTTCTTCACTCACTTTTTTTACTCACTGTTTATACACCACTCTGCATTTAATAATCAGTTATTGATCTCTGTGTCTTTGTCCTGTGTTCCTCCCCCTCACCCCCAACCAGACGCAGCAGATGGCCAGCCATTCCTGAACCTGGTTCTGCTGTAGGTTTCTTCCTGTTAAAAGGCAGTTTTTTCATCCCACTTTCCCCAAAGCACTTGCTCATAGGGAGTCATCTGATCATTAAGGTTTTATCTGTTTCTCTGTATTATTTTTGGATGTTTACCTTACAATATAACACACCTTGAGGCAACTGTGGTTGTGCTTTGGTGCTAAATAAATAAAACTGAATTACTATTGCACTATAATCCTGCTGTAGCTGGTACCTTGTTTCGATAAATTCACAGTTTGATTTAGCAAGTACCAGTGACAGTAGCTCTCATAATTCCTACTGCCTGCAAGCTGCACACATCGATTCTCTATCATCAGAATTGTTATCACAGATATTCTTAAAATGTTGTTTTGAGGCTGTATCACTTGTTCCTATTTGGTGGTAGGTTTTATTGTGGACTATTTGAACTTGCTCTGTTACTTAGTTGGAGAATAAAAGCCTAAGACAGTGCGGAGCTGAGCTCCAGACCATACACACGAGTTTAATAGTTTAGCACACTTGCATCTTTTTCTAATAAGCTGTAATCTGAGCAGTGTGCTCACTAAGTATTGATGACGATATGAGCTAAATCTTGTTCTGCTAAATTGATAGGAATTCATTCAGTCTGATGTTGCTAAACTGAGGCCTTTAATGCTGCATGGGCAAGTTAATACCTTCCTGTTTGTCCTTTGCACACTACACAGGTTTCAGCTTTTTTTGTGTGTGTCTCCAGTTAGATTGTTGGGTTGGAAAGCACATGTGTAAATCATAACTTGTGGACACTGCACAAATTATGATTTACACATGTGAGAATGTTTATCCAAACTCTAAGGCTAAGTTGTTGCGTCATGGTGTTCATATGTTGACATCTGCTGCTAGGATTCGCTCAGCAGGTGCCAAATGTTCCATGATATTTAACTTTGCAATGGCTCCTGGATATATATGCTAAACCTGCTACAGTATGTTATGCACACACTGGCATGGTAATGAAGTCAGAAGCTACAGTGAGAGCTCATACCTGTCTCAAGGCTTCAAAGGCCCCAGTATACCCACTTCGCTCTGCACCTCAACCTCTTGTCACAGTCACTTGTATTTATACCCATCGTTAAGGAGCAAGAAGTCACTGGAGTATTCTGCTAAATGATAGGTGTCGCCACTCAGACAATATCACCACCTAAACTCTGATAAGGAGGAGAAGAAGTCAGAGACTTTGTCTTGTGTTTTCTCTTGTTTTTTTCCCTTCACAAACGCTCAAGTTTTCAATACTGTTTCATCATCTCCCTCTGTATATCTGTATGTCTCTGAGCTTCTGTGCTGGAACATCAGTAAAGTGACGGTAAAAACCGACACTCATGTCTTCAACCCAGCAACTGTGCCAGCGGTGCAATGTGCACGACTGGCTGAGACACAAAGATGTGTGTGACACATAAGTCTGGTACCTTGTTACATCTGGAGAGTATGTGCTGTAAGTCAGAGGTTGTGGACATCCAGACTATGAGTTTGCAAAGACTGCTTAGATTGTATAGGGTCACAACTACAACTAGTTTCCTTTTCACAAATTATTTCCCATCCTTACTTTCCACGTTCACCAACGTCACACAGACATTAACATGGCTATATATATATTTATCTAGCTAGCTAGCTTTGGGAGTACCAAAAATGTCTTTATGCAAGAAAAAACCTTGGACTATATGCTGTGGTAAACTTTGACTTTTATCCTTCTTATTCATGCATGCACAGATGTTTCACAGAATGTGTCCTCATGAAGTGCTGATAATGAAAAGATGTTAGTAAAAGTATAAAGGAACCCTGTAGTCTTGGGTAAACACATTTACTAATTTCATCTCTGCATTCCTTCCACCTTTGCTGGGCGATCGTGGCTCAAAGAGTTGGCAGTTCGTCTTGTAACCGGAAGGTTGCCGGTTCGAGCCCTGGCTCGGACAGTCTCAGTCGTTGTGTCCTTGGGCAAGACACTTCACGTACCGCCTACTGGTGATGGCCAGAGGGGCAGATGGCGTGATATGGCAGCCTCGCTTCTGTCAGTCTGCCCCAGGGCAGCTGTGGCTACAACTGTAGCTGCCTCCACCAGTGTGTGAATGTGAGAGTGAATGAATAGTGGAATTGTAAAGCGCTTTGAGGGCCCCTCAAAGCGCTATATAAATGCAATCCATTATTATTTTTATTATTATCTTTGGGTGAAATCAAACCGACTAAATGATAAATACTGATGTTCTTATTTCATGTCTGGCTGCTGTGTGTCGCAGCTCTAAATCAAATATACAAAGGGCAAAAAAGGGCAACTTTAAACTTGAGCTCATCGAGGTTTAATTGGATCTGATCGATGTTTGAGTATAATTTGTCAAGTTCTGCTCCCCAGTTCTCAGCTTTGGTAACCGCCATATGCAATTCTTCTATCTTTTCAGCTAACAGAAGGCAGAATCAGGGGATGGATTTGATGCAGGAACCATACTAGTTTTGCTTATACATAATTTGATGTTCTGTGTGTTCAGTGGTTTTGAAGGTTCATAGTTACTGAAAATTAGGTGAGGGAGTAGTACGAGTCTTGCAAAAGAAGCAGTACTGAAGTTTGGTGGTATTGTTACTTAGGACTATTGTTACAGACCACACTTTTGTTCTTTAACGCTGGCTTTTAAAATCAACTTTCCTTTCAAAGAACCTGAAAGTCTGGTGTTTTCACTTGTCCTCACGCCACACCATCTCAAAGAGAATACAGATATGCTGATAAATCATGGGATTAGCTGACACTGGCTTTGTTGACTGATATCAGCAGATGAGATGGTATTTAGCAGTGTAAGTGGTATCTGCTGTTTCACACCGGGTTTGTGCTGGATGTATGCGTCTATATATAATCGGTTTGTATAAGCTGGCACAGTCAAGAATAATCAGTGATAACAGTTGATGCAGTTTTATTAACAGCATTGCATTTATTGCCTTTATTGAGTTCGAATTCAT
The DNA here is from genome assembly GCF_057382275.1 of Copadichromis virginalis. Lineage (NCBI taxonomy): Eukaryota > Metazoa > Chordata > Actinopteri > Cichliformes > Cichlidae > Copadichromis > Copadichromis virginalis. The sequence goes on from NC_140624.1 coordinate 63,075,840, forward strand.
TTCAGGCATGCAGACGAGAAGACCTACACAGACTTTGAGCAGAAATGCAACTGTGTTCTGCATAATTTGGACATGGCATTTGAAAAAAGCTTGCATATGACTCACTTGTGCAAAAGTTGGGCAGGACCTGGAAGATTTGCTGTGGTACATGGAGCTATGAATTCTGCTGTCTACCAAAACATCATGAAGGAGAATGTCCAGCCATCTGTTAGTGACCTCAAGCTGAAGCACACTTGGATTCTGCGGCAGGACAATAATCCAAAACACACCAGCAAGAAAAACAAAATGAGGACTTTAAAGTAGTCTTCCCAGAGTACTGACCTGAATCCAATTGAGGTGCATGACCTTAAAAAGGTGGTTCATGCTCGAAAACCCCCCCAGTGTGAGTGTGAATTACAAGAATTCTGCATGGATGATGAGTGGGTCAGAATTGCTCCACAGCGCTATGGAAACTCATTGCCAGGTATCACAAACTCTTTATTGCAGTTGTTGCTGCTAAGAGTGGCCCAACCATTTATTAGGTTTAGGGGGTGTACACTTTATTAATAGTGACAAACATACAAAAACCAGGAAATCAGGAAGGCGGCAAAGACTTCTTTCACCCCACTGTACATGACCCCTAACAAAATTGTCTGTGATACTATCCTGAGTGGATGCAGTGATATATTATACACAGGTTACTTTCATGTCAAACAGGTGAAGTGAACTTCATGTATGCTTAATTTCTTTAAAGGAAAGCAGTAGTAACATCCGTGACAACTAAACTGTTTGCACATAACTGCCTATGCATATGTAGAAGCCCAGGTTACCCTCAGGATCCTCAGCATACACAGTGACTGTGCTGTAAATAACACTGAGAACAGCAGCCTGGGGTTCAAATGATCAATAGTGCATTGGAAAACGAGCCCCTCCAATGTACTGCTGTAGCCATTTAATGCTGGATTCATTCCTCATGCTGTGGCTGTGCCGTCTCTGAAATCAGCTGTGTGACATCACCAATCAAAACAAATTGCCAGCACTGTGGGATTAGCATTTTAGCAGGTTATGGTGAGGGTGTTCAGTCTGTGTGGGCAGGGTTAGCAGAATACTTAACATTGTTTGCTAATCTTGAAGCTGTACTCCAATGAATGTCTGTCACATCATGCAGTATATGCACACTCAAATGCACCGCCGACTGGTGCCGCTCACTCCCACCAGTAAAGGTCAGCGTATGTATAATGGAGCACATGCAAGTCACCTCTCACTCAAATGACCCTTCAATAATTTTATTATTCTTACCCCTCAGCCATAAAGGGAGGATGGGCTGTTTTTGTCACCTCGCCAGTTGGGCAGGCAGGCAAAGTGAAGCATTTGTGAACTAAATGTCAACAGATTCACAAATTACCCACAATGCCACAGCTCGTTTTAGCGAGTGGGACTGGTCCCGTCATGTCAGATTAGCTTGTTGTGGATGCTAACAAGCAAATACAACAGGCAGACAGCTGGCATCCATAACTCCTAACTAATGGATGTTTGGTGCCACATTTGTTTCTGAGTACAATTTTTAAAAAGTCTGCATGTATCGTAAATCTAAACTGCAAGGTGGGGCAGGATCCCTGTGTTACCTACAGCTGTACGTGTACAGAGTTGGAACACTGCAGCTATACACAGCGTGGTCAGTGTGTGTGTGTGATGATGGAAGACTGAGGCAGTCAGAACATGCCAGCTTGATATTTTTAGACAGTTCAGGTGATCTCGCTAATGAGACAAAGCTCAAAGGAGCTGGCGCCTGAAGTAAGTGTGTGTGTGTGTGAGTGAGAGAGAGAGAGAGAGAGAGGGTGGGAGAGGCCATTTGTTGAATTAGCTGGGCAGTGTTGAAGTGTTCAGCGATTAAGTTTAATCCTTGAGTCTTGGTGATGTAAGGCCTGACACCCCCCCCCCCCCCCCCTCCCCTCCCCTAATACCTCTCCTGCATGTTTGGTCCTTGCTTTTGAAAACCTGTTTTTGTGTTTGGGAGGAGGTTGATTGTGAGGGTAGGAGGGAATGCCCTGTCCATTAGGCTGTGTAAATATACAGCATGTGTGGATGCATATGAGGACGTTTATTCGTCAGACTGGAAATGATGCATCATGTCTGTAGGGGAAGATAAAACGGAAGGGAAGAAGTGACAATATATGATAGTAGACGTGAGGCCAAAAACAAGTGCCCTAAACTGAATCAGTGAGGACAGTGAACTGAAACAATAGCTGCTTTTTAAAAGCTTTAAAGGGAATTTTGTGATGTCCAGTTTCTGATTTGTGTAAGTAAAGTGTAGAGCGCTTTTTTCCCCCTTTTTGTCTGAACCAAAGAAGAAGCAGGCCTGTTAATACAAGCCTGATTCAAAGGCATGTTGTACGATATATTGTACTCTGATTTAGGGCTGCCACAAACGATTATTTTGATAGTCGACTTGTCACCGATTATTTATGCGATTAGTCGACTAATCAGATCATGCATCCATTGGACGTAAAACTACAGCTTATTGCACCAGCAGCATCTGTTCTTATATAACTATCATTAGCTTACATCTTTAAGTGTTTAAGGTCTGTGCTAACTAAAAATAAAGACAAGATGATAGTTTATGAAATTTTAATGAAATTTGCAGATTGTTTCGGTGAAGTTTAATAAACTCCTTGCTATCTAAAATATAACAGGACACCGGAGTAAATTCTCGAGCATCTCACACTTCTGATAATCAGTTGCCTGCTTGACGTTTATTCAGCTGTGTAAAAACTATAACTTTAATCTCAGCCAAACCGATTTACTCAGGAACAAATAAAATACTAAAAAAAAAACCAAACAGTATAATTTTAAGTTATCTAAGTCACTCATATATCATGTTTAACCTGAGTAGCGAAAGACGGTGGTGGGTTTGAATACGATTTGCCGGGAGTCTGGTGTTCTCAATGGCTCTAGTGAGCCTTGAGCCCCGGTTAGCTATCAAGCTGGTGGGTAACAGACGTCTCCGAAAACGTTGGAGCGCTTTTGAAAATATGTGGTGTCTTGATCACACACACAGGGATGAATGAGTAGTGACCAGAGGTGGATCGATATCAAACCCTAATCTTTAGAACTGTGCTCACTGGTTGATTCTGTTTTATACGCGACACATGCTCCTCACACAAGGCCTGAGGTGGTACCGCGGCTTGTCTACCAATCAGAAGGTTGCCATATGTCCATATGTTGAACTGTCCTTGAGAGAGATCCTGAATGCTGAGTTGCCCCTGATGTATCTTTCAGAGTGTGCGTGTGTGCGCAAGATTGTATGATAAAATAATGTATGAATGTGTGTATGTGGTTGGCTGGGTGAGACTTGTGGTAGAAGTACAAATCCAGTATAAACCAGCATTTCTTCAGACACACAGCTCATTTTGAGATGGTGGTTGATCATTTTGAATATGGGCAATGGTCCATTTATTAGAATTTCAGACTCCTGTTGATAGATGTTGTTGATCAGAAGCAACTTTTCCATCATTTGGCCTGAGTGGAGCTGACAGTGAGTGAGTCTGGGCTGGATTTATGGCACATTGTTATGAAAATATAGCAGGGAAATAAGTGAATTTAAGACACATCTGTGTCTTACAGGACATGTGGGAGGGTGAGAATGAACGGCTTATATTTGTTTAGCCATCTATTTTTGCTCATACGTGATACTAATCGGTAAAGCCAAGATGCAAAGTCTTGAGTGTCAGCATTGCATGCGTACCGGTTTCTGTGGACAGTAGCTTGTTATACCTGCCAGTCTCGTGCCTTCATTTGTCTCCATCCCTAATGTACTGCTTCAATGTGTGTTTGATGGGAAAATGTCGCTGACATTCTAAGGACGGCAGAGGAGGGCCGTAACTGCCTCACCAGGCCTCCTGGAAGTGCCACAGTCCACTGACAGTCTCGTCTCTGTCGCTCTACACCATTCTTCACACATTGCTGATGGCCACAGAGGCTATTACCATGGCAACAGTGCCTCTCAACCCTGCAAGCCACATGGAAGTGTGTTTTGTTTTTTGTTTTTTTTAAATCCCCCCACCCACCTTCTCTCTGATGATGTTTCGAGTCTTTATTCGATAACAGTGTGAGATGTCTGTCCATTGTTGGTGTGTTTGAGAGCGGCGCTGTACTTTTAGCCAGCTAATCTCCAGGGCCATTTTCTGTAATTATGAACTGTGTGTGTATGTGTGTTGGTACAGTTGTAAAGTGGTGAGTGGAATTAGTTGCTTTCGTGGCCTTTCTTAAGAATAAGACAGCTTCAGTCTTTCTTAAGGCTCATACAGTAAATACAGCTGCTTGGGTTTCAGCTCTGTGTTCTGCCAAGTGTTTACGCTCTGTGTGTGTGTGTGTGTGTGTGTGTGTGTGTGTGTGTGTGTGTGTGTGTGTGTGTGTGTGTGTGTCACCTCATGTTGGCTATAATACTATCATGTATTTACAGAACAGTCACATTTGTGCCTCAAGTTTGCTTTTGTATGTTTTATTGTCTAGTTTTATACCAAATAATTTCCTTATTGCCTCTGTGCTTGTACATTCCACTGTCATATATTCTGCTTATTTCACATTTCTTTGATATGCTTAACAACTTGGAGGAATTAAAGTCATTATGATTAGAGGCATGTGAGGTACACTGATGAGCATATCGTACAGATTGATAGACACATGGTAAAATGGTAAATGGCCTGTATTTGTATAGCGCTTTATGGTAAGTCAGTAACTACATCAGTGCATTACCTACCTAACTAAATGCCCAATGACACAGTGTCACATGTGGATCAGCTGTAATCCTAAAGCTAACACTGGTCGGGACTTTTGGTAATACCATTACTATGTTAATGAGCTATAAGAGGGTGATGTTTCATAGACTGTTAAAACTGTTACATCCACATACATCAAAAAAAGAAAGTTAGTCGAGGCCTGTTATAACTTTGACTTTAGGAGAAGTCGAAGGAGATCTGCTCGTCCTAAGTTTATGTTCTGTCTTATGTTTAATGTTTGGACTCCACTGGAGAGGCTAAAATCATTGTTGACCAGCAGACTGATAAATATTGCTGTTGCACTGAGATGTATACTCACTGTATTTTTGCTTTGTGTCTCACAGGCTTCCTGCTCTTCAAGGACTTCTGTATGAATGAAATAGATGAGGCTGTGCCTCAGCTCAAGTTCTACGAAGAAGTAAGTGTCCCATGCCCTGCGAATTAGAGTGCACAAAAGGGCTGGATGACCAGCTTGGGGCCTGTAATCCTGCTAATTCAGATTGAGCCTTCCGCATTCTGTGGTGTCGCTAAGCTGTGTGTGTGTTTTCTGTTTCAGATTAAGGACTATGAGAAGCTGGACTCTGAGGAGGAGCGGTTGAGCCGCAGCCGGCAGATTTACGATGTGTACATCATGAAGGAGCTCCTGTCCTGTTCACACGTGAGCATGCGGCCTTAACATCCACATTTTGACCACAGGACTCTGGTTCAAGCACACACAGACAAACATGCACACACCTCATGGGCATCTAATGATCCGCTCCCTAATATTCTCTTCTGTGAAAGCCGAGGAATCTGAGAGGTTTACGACACAAAGAGATCAGGAAAGCCACATTGTTGAAAAATATCAGAAAGAGACTGGTCAGTGGAACCTGGGATCATAAATGGAAACCAGATGCTTTTAGTAACAAACATTGAATCCCATATCCTCGATATTAATAATTTAATCTACAATTAATAATTTACTAGTGATGTAAATCCATACTATACTGTTGTTGGACCAATCCCGATCCCTGTAAAGCACAGTATACTCCAGTCTTCACCCTGCTTCTTCCTCTTCACCCGGCTTCTGGAGCAAGTCTAAACAAACACACACACACACACACACACACACACACACACACACACACACACACACACACACACACACACACACTCACTCTACTGCTTTTGTCCTCATGCAAGGCAACAATTTCGGATGTAAAGCAAGCACGGTGCATGCTGGGGCTGTCTAAATGGAGGAAGTTATTAAACACCCACCACCCACGCAAACCCAGATATTGGTGTTGCTCTCTGCAGCAGCGTTACAGTAGGGGTCGCACATGCTCACAACAGAAAAAACAGAAGTGAAATAAATGTTTATGCTGCATTTTTAATGGCCTTTGGTTTTATTTCCTCCTCTTTGTCTTAGCCATTCTCTAAGAAAGCAGTGGACCATGTGCAGAGTCACTTGGCGAAGAAACAGGTCCCCCCAAACCTTTTTCAGGTAAATACTATTTGATCTCTGAAGCTGCACTTGTCTGACTGTGCTCTTTTAAACATGTAGGAAAAAAAAAAGTGAAGGATGGAAATAGTTTGATTTGATGATTGTAGACCTTTTACTTGTTTTTATATCAGCTCAGCTCATTGCCCCATATATTGCAAAGGAAACGGTCACTTGTTGTGTTTGATCCCACATACTCCATTAGTACCCTGTTGGTGGAGCCCTGACCCCAAAATGTGACTGAAGAAATGGTGCTTCCATTATTATTGTGCAAGTTGTTTGATGAGAGACACACAGTGATATCCTGCTGCTCTTGACAGAATAAAACTGGGACAAAAACTCCTCAGTCAGGTTTCGAAAACCTCAACGGTCAAACAGAACAAACATGAAACTTCCAAAACTTGTTAGTGCTGCATTGATACATGCATTTAGAATAGGTGGCAGTACGAATGACTGGACTGTGAGCAGGGCAGGAGTCATGCATGTGTTAGCATATTTGTAGTTGTTGTTTTTTTTTTTAATGATGCCACTCTGCATCACAATGAAATGTAACATTTCATTAACAGACAAGTTTGTAGGTCTACACTGACTTTTATAAAAGGCAAGTGCCGCTTGATGACATGAACAGGGCCAAAACAAAATATCAGAACAGCAGCATGCAACACTGCACATGCTCCTTAGAAAGAAAATACCTGTAAAACTGTGTGTGTATTGAAGGAACATTTTAGGATCATAAATCACTTTGGTGGCTTTACTTAGGTTCTGAAAACCCCGTGGAGGTTTCTAGAGGAGCACTCATCTCCACCTTTCAGTCCAATGTACCAAAATAAAAAAATCCCCCCACAAAAACACCACCTATTTTGTGATTTATTTATTTTTTCTCCATTCTTAATTGACTGGTGTGGTATGCGTGTGTGATTGACATGTCATGTCCATGTCAAAGAGTATCTATAGCACCTGAGTTGTACCAGATTCCCTTCTGTGCTCAATATTTGAACTTTATTGTTTTCGTTCATGCTGTTGGTAATTAAACTTTTACCATGGCATCGCTTGCTAAAATGCCACCCAGGAAAATTACATGCAGAGCAACACAGACAGGAGCTGTGTTTGAGCTCAGAAAATCTAATCAGCAACTTCCTCTTTTAGACTACAACATGGCTTATTTTGTGGATATAAAATTATACCCAGTGACTCTAAGATGTTACATCAACTTGTTAGTATTTCCTCTATATTTTCTCAGTCCTTGGGTTGTATGTGCAGCAGTAATACAGTACCTCTGTGTTACAACTGCACAAACAACTCAAAGACTCTTTGAGTCACAAACAAGATGTAAATGTTCAGTGGGCATTTCTGTGAAACAAGTTAGCTCACAAATACAAACCAGGTAAACAAGGCTGAGGCTCAGAAACAGTATGTGAACATGCAGTCCTGCCCACTCAGGAAAATAATTCACATACACCTGCAAAGCATTTTTGTCCACACATTTGCTGAAGAGAGTGTGTGTGTGTGTGTCTTTAGCCATACATCGTGGAGATCTGTGACAGCTTGAGAGGAAACATCTTCCAGAAGTTCATTGAGAGGTAATCATACTAGATGCGTTTTATTTTTGTTTCTCTTCCTCTTATTTTTCTTCAGCGGGGGGTGGTAGCTGACATCACATGTTGACATTTTGCTTTTTTCCTCCAGTGATAAATTCACTCGTTTTTGCCAGTGGAAGAATGTGGAGCTCAACATCCATGTGAGTATGGGGGACAGGGGGATTCTCCCAAAAGTTGACTATGTCTTTTTTATCTTATCGACTTAATGGGTTTGTAAAGAACCGTGTGGTTCTTTAGCAATTCCCTCCATCCAATGAAACACACCAGCAGAGCTGCAGAATCCTGAGATGTCTGGAAACAGACATCCGCTTTTTCAGATGGTGGGACGCAACAGCAACCTGAACCAAACGGGCACGTCCACCCAGAGTTTTCTGTCTCTGAGAGGAAGGCCATGTTTTTCTTCAGCTTGAGTTAAAGTCTCTGTGCTCCTCTCTCCTCCTTCAGCTGACCATGAATGACTTCAGCGTGCATCGGATCATCGGCAGGGGCGGCTTTGGAGAGGTGTACGGCTGCAGGAAGGCAGACACGGGAAAAATGTGAGCTCCGTAAATGTATTGAAAGGCACACCGCTCGGTGCAGTTACCTCTGCATGTGTAACCTGTGTCTGTCGCTCTGATTGTCAGGTATGCCATGAAGTGTTTGGACAAGAAAAGGATCAAAATGAAGCAGGGGGAGACTCTCGCACTCAACGAGAGAATCATGCTGTCATTAGTGAGCACAGGGGTGAGTTACACACCATGTTTGCACCAACAAAGGTTTTATTTTTTCTTAAATACTCGGCATGTTTTTAAAAATGCAATTCAGTACATTGCAATATGGTATACCAGTAAAACATAGTTACTCATACAGATCCCACTTATTCTAAACTCTCAGTGCTGCACAGACTTCCTGTATGGAACAGACTGCTTTGGTTTGAGCGCACAGGTTAAAAACAGCCTGAGATATTTTCCTCTAAAAAGACACTACTTCCAGAAACTACAAACAGAACTTTGTTTTCTGTCCATTCTTCAGCTCACCTCCCCTAACACTTAGCCCATGTCTTCTTGAGTGGGCAAGTTAAATATATGTGTATGACATACTGTTAAACAGACTCCACCTTAAGCAGTAAAATATTGCCCACCATATTCTCACTTTGACTTTGATTTCCACATCAGAAGGAAAAACATTTATCAAAGAAGAAAACTGATCAAGTTGATTTTGGGGGGAAATAAAGCACAATAGCATCATCGGTTTATTTTCTCTACAGAAATTCTATTCATTCAAATTCCCTTGATTCCTGCAGTAACTCTGTGCTCCATCAACAAGGCCCCCTGAGAGACTGAGAATCTCTGCTGTAGCTGCAGAGCGGTGTCAGTTCAGACAGGCCACCGGGCAAAGCTCAGCTGACATCTTTCTTCAAATCCAGTTAGGAAGTCTCTCATTGGACGCTCTGTTTAGCCTACCCCCTAACCCTTTGCTTACCCACAGTTGCTGCACACCTGCAAGCCGTTTTGAACCCCATGCCCACTGAAGTTGCTTCCTTCATGCTGAATCTGCTTTAACTGTTGTCATATCGATGATATTATATCATCGATGCCTGTGCTGTTCCTGCTGGGTCATTCAGGGGATACCTCAATTTATAGCCCTGATGCCTAATGTCAGTGTCCCTGAGACTACAGTGGTCCTGAGTGAAATCCATCTTTCTGATTTAAAAATCGTTTTTTTGTGCTGCATGGGTGTGTTTTACTAAAGGTCCTCAGTTCTTTTTCCACTACTAGCTGTATAACCCATTTTAGGAAAACCACAAGAGTAAGGTTAGCTGGGAGGAGTTCACTTGTAGACTTTAAACTCGTTCTCTCTGCATCTTCCTTCAGGACTGCCCGTTCATTGTGTGTATGACGTATGCCTTCCACACGCCTGACAAGCTGTGCTTTATCCTGGACCTCATGAACGGTAGGATGTCCCACACCTTCCTTCCTTCCTGCCTTAGATTAAACTCCTGCCGAGTCCAATCTGTCCTGAGACACAAAGATGGGATTACTCGGACTGCCAGTCGCCACTCAGGCCATTCCTCCCTCAGGGAGTTGATAGGATTCTGATCTCATTGATGACGCCTCACACCACCTGCCTGTGTTAGATTCTTTTGCATCTAAGATCAGCCTCCTTTTGAAGTCACACCTCAATGTTAAGTATATCCTGATCAGGACTGGCCAACTTTCAAAGTCAACAGTCACCACCAAACAGTGTCCACTGCTCGCTATTTGAGCTTCAGTTATGCTAATGAATACAGATAATCATTAGCTCAGTGAGACAGCTGGAAAAGAGAAGAGTGTCATAGAGAGCCTGCCATCGATTTTCATTTTCTCCCCCACGAGAAGGTTACCACAACTTATGGACAGATATTGATTTAAACTGAGGTGTTTTGATGTCATGCACTTACTGTGTATGTTTGTGTGTGTGTGTGTGTGTCTCTCTCTCTCTCTGTGTTCAGGGGGTGATCTGCACTACCACCTGTCTCAGCACGGCGTGTTCAGTGAGAAAGAGATGCGTTTTTATGCAGCTGAAATCATCCTGGGTCTGGAGCACATGCACAACCGCTTTGTCGTCTACAGAGACCTCAAGGTAGACTCCCCCTGATTCCAGACGGAAATCATCCTGAACACAATCATTCCTATAATCAGCATATTCCATGACGTGGCCAACAATGAGTTTTTCCTGTCAAAAGAAACTTAAAAGCAGCTTTTCATACAATAAATTCTGAGGACTCATTTTATGCATAACCTGGAATCTATTTACAGTGGACTGAGGTGAAATTTATACCCAACATCCAAGAAACCCTCAGGACAGCCTCCATCTAAATAACTCAGGTCCTACCAGCTGGTGCATTACTGAGCTGCATTACATATAGGTTTCCCTAATATTTTGCCCCGTTAATGTATACTGATCTGTAGCAGGAAAAAAAACAAACAAACTTAGAAGCTAGCTGTGGTGTAGGGGATTACTAGCTACTACCTCTGATTGACTTAACCGGGTGTTACTGCCGACGTCAATCGTAAGTCTACGGAATTTACATTTGCCCTTGCCCAGCAGTTTTAAATTTCCTTCAATGTCACCTGCTCTGGCCCCTGGAAGACAATTGACTATGGTTGCTGGTGTCTCTAGCTTCACATCATGTCTTAGAACAGAATCGCCAATTTGCAGAGTTTGGTCCACACACATGAATGGGGTTGATGGCATACCAGGGGCTTCTTCTGTGCTTCCTCCTCACCGTCACCCAGTCATCCTGTTTTCCCGGCTGCTCACGGCAGTCTGTTGGGGCAGAGCTAACGGGGCTACGCTACCTTCAGCTGCACCAGCTACAGGGGCCTGGCTAGCTGCAGGTTTTTCAACGATGCAAGCTGCGTCTCCAGTTCAGGGACCTTAGCCTCCAGAGCTGCAAACAGGTTAATTCCATTACAAGTATTGCTATTTCTAAAGGAGGCCGATGAGTAACTAAACATCTGACACACAGAGCAGGAAAGTGCTAGAGAGACAGGTCAAGAGGCCATGTTTCCATTGCGTCGGCTATGAGCTAAACTGGCAAACAGTCATCTAAAGCAATGGAAGACATATTGTAGTAAACAGCGTGTTTTGCACAGCACTAAATAAAGGACGGGAGTATAATAATATAATTGACAATAAATGATAAATATAATATCATCATCCAATATAGGACTTGAATTAAATCAGTCCAACAATTCACCTCACCAGAATCTGTGTCTGTGGCTTATTACTGCGGGGCACTGGACACATGCTCTCCACGTTCAACTTTCAACTTACAGATCCTTTTTTTTGTATGTGTGTCTTTTGTATCGTTCATCTGTAAAAGCAGCACCTTTCATATTCCATGCAGTCGTATAAATCCGCCTCTGAAAATAGTCCCTCAACATATTTGTCCGGCTTAGCTAAAACTGAAGCGACCAGCTGTTTCAGGAAATCGCTGAGTGGTTTAAAAAGGTAATGACCACATACAGCATCTGAGCGTTTTTCTACTTCCCGGGAGTCGCACAAAGCAAGAAAACACAATTTTGTACTTCATAGGATTTATTTACAATCAGAAAATTTTTTAATATCACCAGAGTTTTAATCCTTTGTTTTAAAAAATCAAAACAACCAAAACTGCAATGATTATCATTAACTGCACATCAGAACCTGTGCCATGTTCCCTTTAGATAACAGTTTGCTATTCAGGCTGTAAAAGGGGGATTCTAACTTTTTAGATAAGCATCCCTTAGTCCACTCACCCACCGCTGCACCTCCACAGCTTCACGTTTCATAGCTTCATATCAACCAATTTGTCAGCTGTCCTCTGTTTTTTCTCCGATTCCCCTGTTTGGACTGGCTGCCATCATAATGGATATATTTTGCTGGAAGTCAGGGAGCAGTTTTAGTGCTTCAGTAAACAGTGCAGTTCAATGCAAATAATACTAAGGCAGCGTTGGACAGAAAGAAAGAGAGTGAGCTCCAGATGTGCCAAACGGCAGAGGATAACCAGGACAGGAGGCGCTCTTACTGTCTGTATTCACACAGAATCTCTGCTAGGGAACGGAAATTGTAACTTAAGTCTTGAATTAGTTAGCTCTCCAACATTGTATCCTATGCTTTATCGTGTTATCTCTCACATTCTCCATCACCCTCTCCATCACTCTGCCTATGTGTATGTCCTCCCTCAGCCAGCTAATATCCTGTTGGATGAACACGGTCATGTTCGTATCTCTGACCTCGGCTTGGCCTGCGACTTTTCCAAGAAGAAGCCCCACGCCAGCGTGTAAGTTCATCTGAGTTTAACTCTGCACAGCAGTTACGTGTCTTGGGGTAGGTGGGTGGGCTGGCTCATAAATGTAAATAAATCTATATTAATATGAAATACAGCTGGCGCTGCTCGGGGTTCTCTCTGAACATCTCTCGCAGTGATTACATTTTAAATGGGTTGGACTATCTCAGCTCGCTGCACTTTGACAAGTGGAGAGGATTGTGCCGACCTGATGGATCATGCATTAAAGGGCAAATAAAAAGAGTCTGTGGTGAAGTTCCCAAGAACGGAGCTGTATTAAGTTACTGTTAATGCAAGTCAAACATTTCCTGCTGCTGCAGCTTCACATTAAAAGCTTTTTAAGTGGTGAAACACATTTTAATTGAATATGAAGTAACCACAGGAAATGCATTGTGTTGCTGCGTACTCTGCTGATTAATGTGCTCCTCGGAGATTGTTAGTGAGCAAAAAGACAGCACTGTAATGTCTCGGGCAGCGAGTTGTCAGAAAGAGATGCTGAGGAGGACAAACATCCCACTGCAACTTCTTGTCCATCCAGTCAGCGATGTGGGTTGAAATGATGTCTTCATATTGGTTGGGTGAGTGGTGATATATGATACACCACTATTACATGAAGTGTTCTTCAGTAAATCAGCGCTAACTAATCAGTTGCAATTCAAAGATCAGTTTTCTGCCCATGATTGTGGTGCCTTTAAAGCTTTGTGTGTCAGGTCCACAAACATAGCGGTGGACTGCTGTCCATCACACGTTGACATTTTAAGTAGCTGTGCAGGACTGGCAGCGTGCTCCTCAGTTGAGATGGAGACTGGCAGCAAAGCTTGAGTGATTGATCCCTAATACATCAATGAATTGCTTCGCCCTGCATGGATCATAATGTGGAGCTCAGTGAGCTCGCAGCAGACATTCAGCATCTTTTCATTACAGTTATTATCACTAATATTTTTAACTGTCTACTTGTTCATTGTTGGCGAATATTCTTTCTTGGATTCATTTGAATATTTTCAGACATGTTATCTTGGGCTCTGTTCATTGTTATTTTACATGATTGATGCTCCATTTATGCTGATGTTTATAGCTCTACTCTCCTGCAAACGATGAAAGCTAAACACAAGGGCCTACATTGGGTTCAGTTTCAGTAAAATGAATTTCTGCAAAGAGGTGTAATGAATTGGTACTTCATAACTAGATTAAAAAAATAGAATAAAAAGAATAAGCCCAGAAGGGCTGACTGTCCTGAACATCTGTATAATAATTATTGAGAGAAATACCAATTTCCTGCATTCATTGTTTTGACGTGTGCTGTGCTTGTTGCAGTGGCACTCATGGCTACATGGCTCCAGAGGTTCTTCAGAAGGGGACGGCATACGACAGCAGTGCCGACTGGTTCTCCTTAGGCTGCATGCTCTTCAAACTCCTCCGAGGGTAACCACTCAGGCTTTACTTGTTCCTCTCAGCTCATCTATCCCCCTTGCTGCACTGTCCTGACTTCCTGTCAGCTTTCAGCCTGCTCTGCCACTCTCAGTAAACTCTTCGAATCTGCTCGCTCGCCTTTCTCGGCATCTCTCACCAGCCTGCTTTCTATTTGGTGTGTGATTGATCTTGTTTGTGTGCAAGCCTGTGTGTGTGTGTGTTTGTTTGATCTGGAGTGTGTAAATGCCAGAGGTCTGGGTACAGTAGGTCAGAAATCCGGTAAAAGCAGTTGTGTGTGTGTGTGTGTGTGTGTGTGTGTGCGTGCGTGTGTGTGTGGGGGGGGTGTTGGGCGGGTTTGCTTATCCTGAGTGAGCAAAAGAGAAGAGCAAGTGTGACGTGAATCCATTGATGTTCAGATCCATGTGTTTGAACACTTTAAAGAGGAAGAGTGTGCAGGCCTTTGGTCAAAGGTTGTCTGCGTCTTTCAACACTAGAGTCCAAATTCTCAGAGCTGGATGAGATTTCTTTTTCTTTCTTTCTTTTTTTTTTTTGGAAACCACTTAAAGCAAGATGTGGTCAGTATCATTGTTTTCTTCTTTTTACACACACATATACACTGTCTCACACAAGTGAGTACACCCCTCAAAATTTTGTAAATATTTTGTTATATCTTTTCATGGGACAACATCGAAGATATGACACTTTGATACAATGTAAAGAAGTCAGTGTACAGCTTGCTGCCCCCTCTAAGTAACTCAATACACAGCCATTATTGCAACAAAAGTGGGTATATATACATATATATGTGTCTATATCTCTACCTGTCTGTCTGTCTAGACATGTCCATACACATATCTAGATATAGGCATATATATGTATATACATATACAACCCCCCCCCCCCCCAAAAAAAATATCACTCCATCAATTAGTGAACAGTCTCTGAAATAATAATTTTCATCCTGTTCCATGCCCATATTTAATTTGACACACTACAGGGTTTTGGCTAAGAAGACTGGCTTCAGGCTTAATAGACGTTCTTTTGCATATTTTTGTATTTTTTCCACACTGTTGACGATGTGTTACCTCTCTAGTGTTATCTCTTTCTGAGCAGCTGATACATTTTCGTTCTTGGCTTTACTCATCCGGACATCCTGGCTTCTGAGAAATTTTTTTTTCTTTCACCAACGCACCACTACCTTTTTTTGAGGGAGTGGGGAACATGTTGACTGTGATTGGTTGTTGCGACGGCGTTACGCCAAATCTACGTACTGACTGATAGGCCAGATGTGCTGATCGAATTTTAAAATCTTGGTTTATGGTTGTCATCGACAACCGTAAACTATAAACCAGGTGCTTCAAGAGCATGGAGTGTCTGGCCTATTGGTACAGGCCATTCAATCCTTATACAACCACTGCTGGAGCTTGGTCTGCATAAGTTGACATGGAGTTTCGGGCATGTCTCACCAGGAAGAGACCCAGGACACGCTGGAGCGATTATATCTCTCGACCAGCCTGGGAACGTCTTAGTGTCCTCCAGAAAGGCTGGATGAGGTGGCCAGGGAGAGGGAGGTCTGGGCTTCTCTGCTTAGGCTGCTAGCTGTAGCTTACTTACTGCTGCACTTGTTTCATAACTTTAGCAGCGAGCAAGCCAGCTTACCAGCCAGAAGGGTTAAAGAACTTAACTAGCTGACTTGACACAGTATGCTGCTAGTAGGGATAAGCATTGAAGCTAGCAGAGAAGCTAACATTAGCCAGAAGAAAGCAATCTAAATAAAGTTCTCTCCAGATCCGGTGCCCTGCCTGCACCCCCCAAGTCAATATAAGTGACAATTTATTTATTTATTTATTTATTTTTTTTAGTCACTGCCTCTGTTCTAATTGAAGCTAATGTGTTCCTAACCTTTTAATCCAGTCCTTTGACTCGTGAACTGTGTGAAAGGATGGATACTATTTTTGCAGTATGCACTAACCTGTGCCACATTAGAATGCTTAAACTAAAATATGGTTCGTCATGAATCTTAATTCAGTCTGATAGTGCCAGTTGGATAGATGGTGTAGGACGTCCGGCTGTTAAAGCATTAAAAAACTCCTACTTTCTTCAGTGTTCTTTCCACACCAGCTGCACAAACACTCATTAACATCTACCAAGTCAGCATTTGAAGCTGCAGGTGTGTTGGCAGCGTCTGTGTAATTTACCTGAGGGAGTTTTTTGTTCTTGCTTCCAAACACCTCTTTTCTCACTCCATCCATCTCCACTTCTGCTGTTCCTAGTCATCGACAGTGTCACCATCTCGCTCTCTGTCTCTTCTGTTTTAGGCACAGTCCCTTCAGACAGCACAAGACCAAAGACAAACATGAGATCGACCGCATGACGCTCACCATGGTAAGATACATCCACACTACATGAGAGAAGATGCATGGGTGTCTGTGTGTAAACACATCTCAAAGCACACACAGGGGAGTGTGTGTGTGTGTGTGTGTGTGTGTGTGTGTGTGTGTGTGTGTGTGTGTGTGTGTCTTTGCTTTACCCTAAGCACCTAGGTTTGGCCTGTTTGGCTTACAGTAATTCCAAATGTGTACACACTTTTTTATATATATATATATATATATATATATATATATATATATATATATATATATATATATATATATATATATATATATATATATATATATATATATATATATATATATATATATATATATATATATATATGCGCGCACGTACTGTACTGTGAAAAAACAGCCTGAGCAGAATCTGTTGCTAGTCTTTCCTGCACATCTTTGACAGGGTTGTATGTAAGTTTTGGGATCAGCTTTTAGTGTCTTTGCCTGTTGACCTTGCTTTTTTGTAGGTGTGCAGATAGAAATGGGAGCAGTATCCACTGTCACTCTTCCACTGGGAGCAAAGCTTGTAAAATAGCTCACTGTTTACAGGAACACAGCTGGATGAGCGAAAGTAGCCATTAGCTTGATCATTGTTTGCTGTGGGTTCAAACTTGTACACAGATCAAGTCCCTCTAAAACAAAATCATTCCACTGTGTGACTAAATGAAAATGTAACTCTTTTTAATTAGTACCTAATTGACTCAGTTTTGGTTGTACCACATAATGTACCTGGGGTCGTTGTATGCGACACAAACACAACGACAATGGAGGATGTCGAGTCAGTGGTGTACCTGCTGCTAAGTCTGTTGCTTTGTGTCAGACTCATGGACCGCTGTATTGGTTTGTGTGCGGCCGTTTCCCTCGTTGCCAGGTTTCAAAATCGGCAGTTTTGATTTTCATGAAGTAGTTGCTCTGTTGGAACCTAGGCCGAGCGGGTACTGAAAAAGTACTCGGTACCAGGTACTTTGGCACCATACACCATTTTGGCCAAAATTTTAATAATAATAATAATGTATACTTTATTGATCCCTGTGGGGAAATTCCTCTCTGCATTTAACCCATTCACTCAGTGAAGCAGTGTTGATGTGTTGTATTGAAGAGATAACAACTGAGTTGAAGTAGGGCTGGGATGGATTTAAGTGTAATACTACGTTTGCATTGTGGGTCTATGAAACTCTCCTTAACAAAGCCTTTGAGGAAAACAAAAAGCACACATCCAGAAACAGAATGACACACCCACTGTTAATACACTGCCCCCTGGTGGTGAAAGTTCAACTCTGCACTGGGTAACTGCACCAAGCATCTATAAGGTTTGCTAGATGGGGTTGATGAGGCAACATTGCACAATTAACTATTATTACACAAAGTAGCTTAGAAGGACTGGAGTCTACTCTGAGTGTCTGTCTGAGAAATTTGATGCTGAGCGTGTGGGATGGATGGTGTCTGCTGAGCCCACCCACGACATGTCTGCTTTACCCTCCTCACATCCACACCAGACTCGTGCAAAGGCGACATATCATGTTAGAGTGCAGGCAGGTTCATCGTGACAAAGCACAATGTGAATGTTCACCACAGCCTGACACTCATCTCTCTGCCTGCCAGCTGCAGCAGCTGTCCATCACAGGGGAGTGGAGCCAGAGATCTGGCTCTGTTTGTGTGTTTTGTCAGGACATGAAACAGTTGAATTGTGACGGTGCTCCATCCCTCACATACACTGAGCATGCCTGCTAAACAGTGAAAGTATGATCTTTCATATCATAATAAATCCAGATTAGGATTTTAATCCAGCCACTTAATCTGGTTTTATCCTCTTAATCCTTGTCTGGGTGTGTATCTGTGTTTCAGAAAGGGGCTGGGAGAGGAGGAGGATTGCGATTCATCCATGAACAGACTAAAAATACTGCTTTATATGCCCCAGTGTTTATTAAACGTGATGAATGGTTTCATTACATAAACATGAAGGATGGAGAGCACAGTGAAAAGGCTGAGAGCTGAGCAGCCAAGACAGGAAGAGATGAATGGAGCAGATCTCAGTAGATGGCATGTCTGAACTTTGAAACACCTCCATGAAGCAACTGAGCAAAAAAATCCAAGGGTGGAGGCTAACTTGGGTTGTAGCAGGGGGCTGTATGAAGAGAAATGGGCAGGTGCTAAAACGGCTGTTGACTTATCCCACTTATCAACCCTGTCTGTCCGGTGAAGGGCAAAGAAAAGAGAGTATGAATTACACTCTGCCTTCAGATGAGACTAGAAGAAGAAGAAGGACACTTGAGTCATTGAGCTTTCCAGACTTTTAGAGGAAAATGAAGGGTGGTTAAAAATAAAACTTCAAATTTGAGTTTGCTTTTAAGGGAAGGCTGTGCTATACTGTGGGGAGAAAAAGTGAGGTATAACCGCATGCCACACTTTCTGGATGCTGCTCGGCTCCGTTTTTTCACCTTTTTGGGGGCAGAACCTGCAGGGACGCGTTTCATGTGTAGAGTCCCAAAAGCTAGTTGGAAGAGATTCTTGGAGCAAAAGACACTAACTCGTCTGCAGGTTTCATTTCAAGCTGAACTTTGTCTGGTGTTAAACATCAACTGATACAGCTATTACAAATATTGTGAATGTAGGAAAAGCCTTTTAGTATTCACATCATTTCATTAGTTTGTTTTACTGAACTCTTCTAACAACTGTAACTGCCTAAAGTTCTGAAAGTTCATTTTTGGTGATTTTAATTGGTAAATGTTCTGTATTTGTATAGCGCTTTTCTAGTCCCTAAGGACCCCAAAGCGCTTTACACGTCCAGTCATCCACCCATACATAGTTTAACCAAATTGACACAA
Organism: Copadichromis virginalis; assembly: GCF_057382275.1. NCBI lineage: Eukaryota > Metazoa > Chordata > Actinopteri > Cichliformes > Cichlidae > Copadichromis > Copadichromis virginalis. The sequence continues at coordinate 63,095,092 of NC_140624.1, forward strand.
CCAGTGCAGATGTACACGTAGTTAAGATACTGCAGAATTATCAGCAGCACGTATTAAAAGATGTGAGAGAATGGAGTCGTGATCATGATGAGTACATGCAAACTTCTGACCACAGCTGTATAATTGCTGATCTAGTTGTTAACACATTTGCCCTGCACACAAAAAAGGCTTCTTTGTTTCTGGGAGCAGACCCAGCCTCGGGGGGTCACTACTGAGTATACTCCTACTGCCTAGATTGTTTTTTGTTTTTTTTTGTTGTTGTTGTTGAAAAGTTTGTGAAGGTGGACCATAACAGCCGTTACTTTGGTGACTGGTGTTTAACTTTTGTTTTTAGTGGCCTCAGCTGTAATGGTATATACACTTATTCCATTTTTATTTACTCTTTTCAAAGAAACCTTAAGAACTCTTTCACCTCTTTATCAGGTCATCAGCTGAACATGTAGTCAGTGCAAACGTGACATAAAAATATTACATCAGTAAGATCAGTGAGGTGAAAAGGTACTGCTTCAGTAAGTTGTACTTTTTTCATAATGCCTTATTGATATGTATTGGCTGTACCAATTACTCTGACCATTCTATCTACACGTACTCTGTCCTCCATAGATGCAGAGGTGCTGGCCCTGAGTTTGTTGCTTTTATATCAGCTATCTAAGCCTGTCTGTAATCAGAGGAGTTTGGATGTTATTTTATTTTTAAGCAAAGTGTTCACTGCAAAGTTCACTACTCAGTTCAAACATCTCACTCTCATTCCCTCCTCTTCCCTTCCTTCCTCCCTTCCTTCTTTCCTTCCTCTCTGTTACACCCGCAGAATGTGGAGCTGCCAGACTCTTTCACTGCAGAGCTCAAAGATCTTCTGGAGGGGCTGCTGCAGAGAGATGTATCCAAGAGGCTCGGCTGCCAGGGCCGTGGGTATGATATGCACGCACCGCACACACTTATTTTCATATTTTAGTGAGGACCTCTAAGGGTACGTTCACACTGCAGGCGAAAGCACATCAAATCCAACTTTTTTGACCCATATCCGATCATGGTATGACAGTGTGAACAGCACAAATCCGATATTTTCAAATCCGACCTGGGTCACTTTTGTATGTGGTACTGAATCCGATACATATCTGATGTTTTAGTGTGTGACGTCTTCTTTTGCACATACGAGCCGCTTTGAGGGTTCACACTAGAGCGCGTTTGCTGTCACATTTCATTTGTAGTGTGAACAAGCAGACAAAAAAATTGGATTTGATCAAAAAATCAGAATTGAGCATTAAGATCTGCAGTGTGAGCGTAACCTAATTGACATAATGCCGCTTACCCTAGCCAATAAAAATGAATGCCTAAACCTAACCATAAACTAATTGTAACTAAAACCACATTTTGAGCCTCAAAAAGGCCTTCAGACACATGGGGATGGGCACTTTGTCCCCATAAGTGACTGTTGGTCCCCACAAGTACACACAGGCTAAATTTCACATTAACCTCTGTCATGTATCAGTGTTTACATACACAGGCATGCAGATGAATACATCAGTTAGACAAATTTTGCTAAATGTGCTCATTAAGTCTGATAACACTGGGTGGTGTAGTTTGCAGTCCGCTGGAGACAAATGGTGGTGGACATGAAGTGGACTAATAGAAGCTGAGTTCATAACTAATTTGATCATTGCTGTCATTTTGCATCAGCTTATAATTAAAGCCAAGGGATGGATCTTTGTCTGCTTGGGGTTAAATGGCAGAATTGTGTGCGTTTGTCAGAGGGCTGTATTATGGCAAACAGTGCCACCTAGTGTGGATATGAGAAATAACACTGTTTTGTGTGTGTGTGTGCGTGTGTGTGTGTGTGTGTGTGTGTGTGTGTGTGTGCACGCAGAGCCTCTGAGGTGAAGGAGCATCAGTTTTTCAAAGGCATTGACTGGCAGCAAGTTTACCTCCAGAAGGTAAGTGAGGTTCACTTCTGTTGTGAATCTGCTTTATTCTTTGTTCTCTCAGGATTTCTTGCCTGGAAGCTTATAAGTCTGGTTTCCATGATGAAGCTAATTAATGTACAGTGTTTGATCAGACAGCGATCACAAGGTATCCAACTCTGATCTATACTATTATAATGCAGGAGAGGTCATCAGCAGGTCTTCAGAGCTATGCTGACAAAAGCTGCAGTAGCTGCTGGTTATGTACATTTATAATTGTTGCTGTCATGATTAGCAAAGAAAAAAAAACTGACAAGTTGAGCCCACTTTGAATATGACATTATATCCACAAGTCTGATACTGATACTCAGTATCAGATGAGGCACAACTATTCATGCGATAAATTAATGAGTTTTGTGAGGTTCTTCAACAGCAGAAGAGTCTAGCTCAGGGGTGGGCAATCTCAGTCTACGAGGGCCGGTGTCCCTGCAGGTTTTAGATGTGTCCTCGAACCAACACAACTGATTTAAATGGCTAAATTAGCTCCTCAGCATGTCCTGAAGTTCTCCAGAGGCCTGGTAATGAACTAATCATGTGATTCAGGTGTGTTGACCCAAGGTGAGATCTAAAACCTGCAGGGACACCGGCCCTCGTGGACTGAGATTGCCCACCCCTGGTCTCGCTGATTCTTGCCATAGTAATGAGTCTGTGACGTCTGTTTCTGTCTATCAGCCTCACATCTCTACAGTAATTATTTCATTCACAGCCTTACAGCAGGTTTTACTCGCCTCACCTGTTGACGAGTCATATTGTCTCCAAGGCCACAAACTTATCTGTTTTTGCCCCCAGTTCACATACTATAACTGGCCACATTAATTGTTGCTCTGCTTTTGCCATCCAGTTCACTAAAAAACTACGACTTATTGGCATCCATTGCTGGGCCAATGTTTACTTAGGAGTTAGCAGTTAGCAGGCAGTGCTAACTTCAGTGGGTAGGCTTTCAAATCAGTGTGAACAACCAGACCGAAAAAAAAAAGTGGATTTGATCAAAAAATTGGAATTGAGCATTAAGACCTGCAGTGTGACCTTAGCCTTAGTGACCCTTTGACTTAGGGTCAAAGAGCAGAGTCTTTGTTAGGGTTAATATATCATTCAAACTGAAAGCCACATAAAATCTTGGAGTTTTGCCTCCAATCAGGTAAACTAATGGAGGCTAACTAACTGACTAACTCTGAATTGGACTACATTAGTCCATGCCAATTACTGTTGCTATGGTTACCTTGAGGGAAGAACTACTACAGGACTGTTGCTTTGCTAACACTCCTGTTTTGCTTTTATCGTCCTCTCACTTGTTACACGTTTTGCCTCATCTTCTGAAATCCATGTGTCTGTTCTCCCACTCTTCCTCTGTCCAGTACTCTCCTCCTTTAATCCCTCCAAGGGGAGAGGTGAATGCTGCAGATGCTTTTGACATTGGATCTTTTGATGAAGAGGACACCAAGGGCATCAAGGTAAAACAATCTTACACTTCCATCTCCTCTGTTTATTTTAATTCAATTTAGTTTTATTTATATAGCACCAAACCACAACAACAGTCACCTCAAGGTGTTTAATATTGTAAGGTAGACCCTACAATAATACATACAGAGAAAAACCCAACAATTATATGACTCCCTATGAACAAGCACTTTTGCAACAGTGCAAAAGGAAGAAATCTCCAGCAGAACTAGGCTGAGGGAGGGGCGGCCATCTGCTCAACCGGTTGGGGAGAGAGAAGGAAGACAGAGATTAATAACAAGTAATGATTCTATGCAGAGGGGTCTATTAACACATGAGTGAGTGAGAAAGGTGACTGAAGAGGAAATACTCAATGCACCATGGGAATTCCCCAGCAGCCTACACTTATTGCAGCATAACAAAGGGAAGTTTAAGGGTCACCTAATCCAGCCAAAAGGAAGTTTTTATGCCTAATCCTAAAAGCAGAGATAGTGTCTGTCTCCCAAATCGAAACTGGAAGCTGGTTCCATAGAAGAAGGACCTGGAAACTGAAGGGTCTGCCTCCAATTCTACTTTTAAATACTCTAGGAACCACAAGTAAGCCTGCAGTGCAAGAGTGAAGTGCTTCTCAGGGAGTTTTTAGGACATCCTGATAATAACGAATTACAGTCGTCCAGCCTAGAAGTAATAAATGCATGAACTAGTTTTTCAGCGTCACTCTGAGACAGGATATTTCTAATTGTAGAGATGTTGCGCAAATGAAAGAAAAGCAGTCCTATATATTTGCTTTATATGTGCACTGAAGGACATATCCTGGTCAAAAATGATTCCAAGGTTCCTCACAGTGTTACTGGAGGCCAAGGTAATGCCATCAGAGTAAGAATCTGGTTAGATACCATATTTCCAGGAATTTTAGGGCTGAGTACAGTAACCTCAGTTTTATTGGAATATAGAAGCAGAAAATTAGAGGTCGTCCAGGTATTTATGTCTTTAAGACATTTCTGCAGTTTAACTAATTGGTGTGTGTTATCTTTCTTAATGGATGGATAAAGTTGGGTGTTATCTTCATAGCAGTGAATATGTATGCTATGCCTTCTGATGATAATGCCTGAGGGAAGCTAGTTAACGTTACAGGGATGGTTGGCTCAACAGTGCTCTGACTTTTTGCCAGCCCGGCTACAGTGCTGAAGAGAAACCTGGGGTTGTTCTTATTTTCTTCAGTGTTCAATAGGGCTGCTCAATTAATCGAATTTTAATCACGATTACGATCTGGGCTTTCAACGATCATTAAAAATGACTGAGCCGATTATTAGCCCCTCCCTCGTGCTTTACTCTCGCGCTGCTCCGTGTGGCAAATCCAGCACACCTCTCTGCATTTCGAACACGTTTCACAACAATTAAGAACAGCCAGTGTTGCCAACTTAGCGACTTTGTCGCTATATTTAGCGAGTTTTCAGACCCCCTTAGCGACTTTTTTTTTCTAAAAAGCGACTAGCGACAAATCTGGCGACTTTTTCTGGTATTATTGGAGACTTATTTATGACGACTTTTTGACGTGAAAACGCGTATCGCTCTTACTCTCAACAAGCAGCGGGTGCTGCCGTGGGCACCTCACCCGTGCCAAAGCTCTCCCAGGCGGAGGATAGTCCTCCCCCGCTGTTATCAGGGCAGGAGATGTTCACACCTATGCGTCCAAAGGGCAAATGAATCGCGCATGAGTGAAGCCGCTGCTCCCGCACTGACTGTAACGCAGTCAATTCTTCTTTTACTGTTATGCTGTTTTGTGGATCACAAGGTTTAAAACTACTTATAAACAAACACTCTCACACACAAAGTAACTCCACCAGAGCGCCAATTTCGGGTCACTTTTGCCAGTCCAAAGGAGCAGGGTTGGAACTGTGACATTAAAAAACAATAATTGCTAAAAGAAATTTAATTTGTAGTTCTAAATAAATTCTAACTGCATTTAGGACGTTTTTCACTCACTTTATGTCTCTTCCACGATGTTATTTCTCTCTCCAACAACGTAGGTTACAATTACATTAGCATGACCAATTATACAAATTAGGCGATGACGTCATTTGGCGACTTCTAGCGACTTTTAGGACAGCCAATAGCGATTTTCCTTACTGAGGAGTTGGCAACACGGAGAGCAGCGGTCCCCAACCTTTTTTGCGCCACGGACCGGTTTATGCCCGACAATATTTTCATGGACCGGCCTTTAAGGTGTCGCGGATAAATACAACAAAATAAAACTAGTACTGGTACCGAAAAAAAGAAAATTTATTCATAACACACTTGAAAAGACCAAGGAAAACTGAGTAAACGATAACAAAATAACGCTGAAAACCGATAAAAACCCTGAAAACCATACATTTTACACCTGAGCCTCAACTCTCGCGGCCCGGTACCAAACGACTCACGGACCGGTAACGGTCCGAGGCCCGGGGGTTGGGGACCGCTGATTAAGAGTTAAGTAAGTAAAGTAAAATTTTATTTATATAGCACATTTCTAGATAAGGGATCACAAAGTGCTTTACAAGGTATAGACACAGATTAAAAAGACGAAGTACAATCAAAAGTTAACAAAATGCAATTTTAAAAAGATGTGTTTTTAGCTGTTTTTTTAAAAGTAATCAGTGAATCAGCAGATCTTAAGTTCTGAGGAAGAGAATTCCACAGTCTGGCGGCCACAGTAGCAAAAGCTCGATCACCCCTAGTTTTCAGTCTCGTATACTTAATAACAAGTAGGCCCTGACCACAAGACCTCAGAGACCTACTAGGGGCATAGGGCTGTAAGAGTTCAATGATGTATGATGGTACTTGTTCTTGAAGAGCCTTAAATGTGAGAACCAGAATCTTAACGTGGACTCTGAATTCGACAGGGAGCCAGTGCAGCTGTATAAGCAGCGGTGTTATATGTGAGTATTTCGATGTTTTCGTCAGAAGCCTTGCTGCAGCATTTTGGACAGTCTGCAGACGCTCCAGGGAACTCTTGTTTAGACATGTAAACAGTGAATTGCAATAGTCCAGTCGTGATGAAATAAAAGCATGAATAACAATCTCCAGTTCAGTATGAGCTATTATGGGGCTCAATTTAGAAATATTTCTTAAATGATAAAAGCAAGACCGAACCAGAGATTTGACGTGAGTATCCAATGTAAGAGCAGGATCGAAGGTTATCCCTAGGTTCCTGATAGGGCTGCCACAAACGATTATTTTGATAGTCGACTAGTCACCGATTATTTATGCGATTAGTCGACTAATCAGATCATCATCCACTGGACGTAAAACTATAGCTTATTGCACCATGCAACATATGCTCTTATATAACTATCATTAGCTTACAGCTTTAAGTGTTTAAGGTCTGTGCTAACTAAAAATAAAGACAAGATGATAGTTTATTAAATTTTAATAAAATTTGCAGATTGTTTCGGTGAAGTTTAATAAACTCCTTGCTATCTAAAATATAACAGGACACCGGAGTATATTCTCGAGCATCTCACACTTCTGATAATCAGCTGTCTGCTTGACGTTTATTCAGCTGTGTAAAAACTATAACTTTAATCTCAGACAAACCGATTTACTCAGGAACAAATAAAATACTAAAAAAAAAAAAAAAAAAAAAAAAAAAAAAAAAGCCAAACAACAACATTTTTAATTTATCTAAGTGACTCATATATATTTAACCTGAGTAGCGAAAGACGGCGGTGGGTTTGAAAACAATTTGCCGGGAGTCCGGTGTTCTCACCGTGCTAGTGACCTAGCCCCCGGCTAGCTATCGAGCTAGTGGGTAACAGACGTCTCCGAAAACATCGGAGCGCTTTTGAAAATATGTGGTGTCCTGATAAACTGAGCCGATATTTGAGGTTTACACAGCTACATTCTTGCCTGAAAATATGTTAAACGTTTATTTTGTGACCCAGAAAGAATAATAAGAGTAATATTAAAACTAACTAGCTGCCGCCATTGTTGGAAACTGAGCTGGGCCGCGCTATGAATTCTGGGACACAGCTGCTTCTTCTTCTTCGGGGTTTAACGGCAGCTGGCATCCTTGTACATGCAGTGCTGCCATCTTCTGTTTCAGTCCGTTATTACACTCTTAAATCCTGCTACTTATTCCTGCGTCTTTTGGGATCTTACAAAGCTTCAAACGACGCGTCGACTATTAAATCAGTCGTTGACGATTTTGATAGTCGACGTAATCGTGACTAGTCGACAAATCGTGGCAGCCCTAGTTCCTGATAGATGGTTTCACAAACGTTGAAAGGGGACATGTACCCATCATGCTGGGTACATGTCTGTCTGGAGCACATAACAGGACTTCAGTTTTATTTTCATTTAGTTGGAGGAAATTGTCGGCCATCCAACCTTTGATGGTTTCCAAACACACATTTAAAATCCGCAGTTTAGAAGCATCTTCAGGTTTAAAAGATGGACCCGAGGGAAGCTCGGAAAGCTAAGCAGAAGTTATTTGGAGAGGAGAGTGACTGCCGTTGGTTGAAAAGAGAGGTAAAAAAAAAACCCTTCAATGGTGTGGAAACATTATGGGTTCGAGGAGTCAGACGTGGATCAAGTAGACATAGTGTGTAAACTTTGCTACGGTGTCGTAGCTGCACCACAGAGCAACACTGCAAAGTTCACTAAACAGATGTTTACATTTTTCATTTATTTTTTATATTGCAAACATTTGCACTGTTATCAGTATTTGCACACTATTTTATGACAATCTTTAAAGTCATTATTCAATACATTGTTATTGTTAAATAAATATCGTCAAATAATCGAGATCTCAATTTCAGTGAAAATAATCGTGATTATTATTTTTGCCATAATCGAGCAGCCCTAGTGTTCAATAGTAAGATGTTCTAGCTTCACTTTTTTTTTTCTTTTTTTTTTCTTTTTTTATAAAGCAGAAAACTATTTTTCCAGGTTAAATTATGATCTTCTAAATTTGTGATAGGGCATTTCCTCTCCAGCTTACGAGTTATCTGCTTTTAGGGTGAATGTTTGAGTGTTATCCCAGGGAGTCAAGTACTTCTGATTTAAGGCTCTATTTTTCACAGGAGCTACAGTATCCAGTGCCATACTCACTCATATAGTGAGGAGGTAAAATTATTAACAAGATAATCGACCTCTGTCGGAGTAGTGTTCAGATAGCTGCTCTGCTCTGTGCTGGTACAGGGCATTGAAGATGATAACAGCACATGAATTATATTCTTAAACTTAGGTAGGTCTTTCAGAAAGACATTTACTGTGATGAAATCTACTCCACACTGCTGTGTAATCGATTATTGTAAGTCTAAATGTTTTTTGGAAATGATCAGACGGGAGAGGGTTTTCAGGAAACACTGTTAAATGTTCAGTTTCTATGCCATATGTTAAAACAAGATCTAGAGTGTGATTAAAGTGGTGGGTGGGTTCTTTTACATTTTGAGAGAAGCCAATTGAGTCTAATAACAGATTAAATGCCATGTTGAGGCTGTCATTTTTAGCATCTACATGGATGTTAAAATCACCCACAATAATTATTTTATCTGAGCTGAGCACTAAATCATATAAGAAGTCTGAGAAATCAGACAGCTTCACTGTGTCCTACCCACTGGCTTTTATTTTGTTTTTTTCCCCATTTCAGTAATTGCGTTATTAGTGGATAATCCACTTGCTGCTGTTCTTAAAGTGCAGTCACAGTTTACCAGCCATCCACACGTTACATGTTACACCCTGTACTCAGAGCAGCTTCAGCTTTACTTTGTTAGATTACATTTTGTGACAGTAGTCCTCGTTCTGCAATGAAAACGTTCTGCCAGTGCACCCAAACAGCAGAACCAAACAATGACTGCTGTTTGTCACATGTACTTGTTTATTAAAATGTTGGCAGAGGAGTGCCTTATAAATTTCGCACACATGTTCTTCCTTTAACACACAGACATGTAATAAATCTGTGGAAAACACGGCTTTATTTGTTAAGCTAGGTAGGCTTTTAACCATAATCTCACAGACATTAGATGTTCTTTGTCCCATGATGTTTATGTTTCAATTCCCTTCATGTTAGATTACCAGAGATGTGACACCATGTGTGCAGTGGGCTGCTGTGTTCAGCGATGTGCTGGTTTCTAGTCATACAAAGTGTGGTGCAGAGAGAGTCAGACAGCAGCTGTATTTTTCTGTAACGTGGAAAGTTCACCAGGGCAAAGAAGAGCTGATCAGAATGAAACTTCTTACTAAAATTACTAAATATTTTTCCAGGAAATGAAATTCCCAAGAGCTGTAGTGCATGTTCACAGCAGGGCTGCAGCCCGAGAGGTTTAAATAAATTAGCCACTTGATACAGCTCAGTGGCATCTCTGCTTCCTGATTTGTCAGACACGCCAGCCTGCTTGCAGCTGCAGGTTTTTAAACATGCAGGCTTAGAATACTCCATCTTATGCAGGCTTATTTAAGTATACTTATTAAAGCATACTTAAATAAGCATAGACTGGTGGTAACTTGGACATGAACTAATTAGATTTTTGTGCGCCAGAGTTAAAGGTCAAGGGGAATCTTACTTAACAAGCACATTAATTATCGCTTTTTTCCACAAATGTCCAAGTCATTATATTTTGTGTTGAGTGTGTGTCAACTTAGAGTGTGATGTCATGTTGTGCAAAAGCATGTTTCTAGCCATAATTCATCACCGTATCTCAGGAGTGGAAGGTGAAAAAGATGTTCAGTGATCTCTCAACCATGATTTCAGACTGTGGTGGAAGAAAGCACATAGAGAAAGTGAGTTTGTAGAAAGGGTTCATAGAAAGCTGCTGTATAACATTAGCACCAGTCTCCTGGTTGCTCTGCAGCAGCAGTTTCCTCTTTCATTAACATTAATGTTGCTGCAGTTAACATTTATTTGTTCTCTGTTGCTCCAGCGCACAGAAATGAAACACAGGAGCGTTTGTTTGCATTTCCCAGATGGAGTTGGTCTTTAACGGGGGACTAATCATCATCATCATCATCATCGTTTATTTATATAGCACTTTAAAAACACACAAGGCTGACCAAAGTGCTGAACAATAGAAACACGATAGATACCATAAGAATAATAAATACGATAAAATAATAAACATAGCGAAAACAATAAAATATAAGTAAATACAAGTCAGTCAACCACTGAATCAAAAGCCAGTGAATAAAAATGCGTTTTCAATCTGGATTTATAAACCAGCACTGATGTAGATTGCCTAATGTGAAGAGGAAGATTATTCCAAAGCTTAGGAGCCACGATAGACTAATATTCAAAACAACTGCCGGATAGTAAAGGTTGGAGCATTAACACACCAAGGAAGGTGTGTAGCCCCAGTCCACCCTGGTGTGAGCAGATAGATTACTGCAGTATGATTGATTTAAATAGGTTAGAGATATTCTGTAACACAATACAGTTGTACAGACTTAAGCCTCCAGGATCTCCGACATGGTAGGATTTATTGCAGGCCATTTATATTAGACTGCTTAGTATTGGCTGTGTATCAAATGATCTGCCAGCAGAATGTAGATAAGTAAGAAATCCATTTCTAAAGACTTCATTTTAGTAAAAAAACAAAGAAGAAAATGTCAGATCCCAGCAGATTTAAGACACCTGTTTGGCATTGGACATGTGGCAGTAGGTGGAATATTTTACTATCGATGATGTAATGTTTCCAGATGTTGTTGCAAAGAACAGTGAACTAGACTATTTAAAGGACTGTTTAAGCATTTTGGAAAGCTGATTTTTATTTATTTTTTTTGTCCCCAGACAGAAAGCTAGGCCTCAGATTTCCCTAAGAGCAGGAGGAAAGATTTAAAGCACAATACTCTGAGACAGAATAGGGCTTAGCTTACGGTGACATTGTGCTGTAAAACACAGCACAATGTCAGAAAAGGCAGCAGCATTTAGGGCCAGTGTTTGGTTCATTGTTTTTTCCTGTGAGTGGATGTTTCACACGGTCGGGTCTGTCTCTGGTGACAGGTCAGTGTCATTTCCTCTTTCTGTGCTGCTCTTCCATTCGAAGAGGAAAGTCTGAAATCCGGAGTAGATTTCCAACTTGGAGAGTCAGAGAAGAATTGACCTCACAGCCCAAGATGGCTGCAGTTCATGTAAACATGAGTAGAAGCCTAAAACTCGTCATTTGTATTGCTGCTGTTGTGCAAACTTAACCAGGCGCCATCATTTGTACTTATATTAGAGCTATTTCTTATATTTTGTAAACTTTGCAACATATTATATTATTTAATTTAGCTCAGTCTGTTACTGCTATTCTCTTGGCGCAACTGTAACCACATAATTTCCTTAGGGATTATTAAAGGATTCTGATCACGAACGGACTGTAGCTGCAGTTTTAAGAGGAGCAGACAGGAATTGTGTATTATTGCTACATATGGATGACTGGCTCAACCTTGCTAGAGGGCCAAAAATAAAGGCAACTTTACTATTGAATGCCTTCAACTCAACTTGACAAAAGGCTGAAATCATAAAGGCACATTTTATCAGCTCCAAACATCATCAAACAAAAACTGAAGTCTTATATGTTTTTGATTCGATGTTTTGCACCTCAAGGCCGCTGTAGGAATTTGTCACTTAGGCTCTACGTCTTGGTATAAGCATATGTATAACTAAACATGCTGCACTCTGTCTGTGTTTGTGCCTGCGTGCGTGACTTAGCTGCTGGACAGTGACCAGGAGCTCTACAAGAACTTTCCTCTGGTCATCTCAGAGCGCTGGCAGCAGGAGGTGGCAGAGACTGTCTACGAAGCTGTCAACTTGGACACCGATAAGAATGAGGCCCGCAAGAGGGCTAAGAACAAGCAGCTGGGCCACGAGGAGGGTAATGATGATAACGGCCAAATCCGCACACAGCCCAGTACAGATATCCTGTCAGTACACCTCCTGACTGTGTGTCCCTTTGTGCAGACTATGCCTTGGGGAAGGACTGCATTATGCATGGCTACATGCTGAAGCTCGGGAACCCGTTCCTCACTCAGTGGCAGCGCCGATACTTCTATCTGTTCCCCAACCGTGTGGAGTGGAGGGGAGAGGGCGACACTCGGGTGAGTCTGCCTCACAGCATACACTTTAAATTCACTGCACGTTTGTACGTCATGTGACCGCCTATCATGGGCTGAGGGCTTTCGGCTTGTTCATCATTTGGTCAGTGTGTCTGTCTGTCTGTCTGTGCTCATTCCACTCTGAAGGAGAGGTGGCTAAAACCTCTGAAAAAGCAGAGAGACTGGGTGAGTGTTACCACCAGGCTCAGGTCCCTGCTGTGTCCTCAGCACCCCTGCTGTTTAGAGTTGTAGTCTGCCTCCCCGCTTGAAAGTTGGTAGTCAGTCAACTTCAGTTTTTACTCTTTGTTTGCAGTACCATAAAACTAGATCGACGTGTCCGATCACGTGCACAATTCTAGGTGGACCACCCACCCCAAACCTGCTCCCATGCATTTCTCCACAGTCTGGACTGCACGTCACTGGAAGCAGATTATGGAAATGTCTGCTCGGTGTTGATTGGTTTACAAGTGGGCAGGGAGCAACAGGAGAGGTCACTGGGAACAGGAGAATAAGAAGAAAATTTGAAAAAACGTAAAGATCAGAACATAAAGCATTAAATGCACAGAGTGTGGCTGCAGTGTTTAACACTCAAATTCACTTCAGCTCTTTGTATGTTTGCTCTCCTCCGCGGCCGACGGACCACCAACAGCACAAGCAAGAGTAGCTCGCTGCCACCGTCTGACAACAAAGCTCACTGCAGGCCTCAGACCATCTCAGACTGCAGCTATTAGCCTAACAACACAAGTGAAGGAGCACTTGCACGGTCTTGATTGTGTTAGTGTTTCCATGAAGTACACTGCTTACTTGTGTGTAAGTGTAATGTGTGCACTGAACTATACTTTCATCAAAACTAAAGGGAAAACCCAGCTAGGCTCTATCTGAGAGACTTTAAAATAAACAAACAAACAAAAAAAAACCACACACACACTATTTGTGCTTACACTGGTGTGTTTTACATGTTAATTACCATGTGGTCATATCTCGGTGTTTTATACACAGAGCCACCTGGTAGAAACACATATGATCCTGGGACTTTTCCCCTCCTGGATGCTCTCTATTTGTTATGCTGAGGGGTTTTTTGAGGCGAACATGTTTATCCAACACACCCATTTTGGTAGTTGCAGTGGTCTCCCTCCAGGAATCTGCTGACATTTGTGAGTCCTTGCATTGAGACTGTTGTTCGTTGCCTCACTTAAAAATTGTGGGGGAAAAGTAATTCGTAATGCTTAGGAGGACTTGATGGTAGGTGTGGATTTAGAAAAAAAAAATTTCCAATTCAAATTAATTTTAGCTTGAATAACGCAATATCGATTCAGTAAATCCTGAATTGATTTTTAAACATAAATATATAAATATATCCAAACTATGCTTCACATGTGATAAACATCGTCATGAATTCCCTCTTACTTTTGCCGCTTCGTTTCCACCATGATAAAATCACACTTCCTGCACAGCCCCCCCCCCCCCCCCCCCCCCCCACAAGTATACTTACATTTCAAAACTGAGATTTGAAATGTAAGTATTACGCACCAGTCTACCATTGTGCGTTTTATCCTCATTTAGTTTGGCACAGAGACATCTGCTGTGAAGCTTACACTCTGATGAAGTCTCACAAGTGTCAGCTTTGTTTTTATGCATAGATATAAAAATATGGATATGTACTGATCACCGATAAATGATCAGAATTATAGTATTTCTGACTGTGTGAATCAAAATTGAATTGAATCGAATCGAATCAGGACCTTCGGAATCGAATTGATTATAGAAATCAGTGACAATACCCAGCCCTACTCCATGGCACAGAACAGGGCAGTCACACCAGCTGCGGCTGTGATGCATCGACGTGTAGTAGGGTTTCAGAAGGGTTTGCAGTACCAGCGTAGCTACAGCAGAAATTTAACACATAAGTCTAAATTCTCCATTACTCTTCTTCATCATGAGTTCCTCCGTGACTGTCCTAACACTCCCTGAAATCCTCTGTGCCAGTGCTTTTTAGTGCTGTAGGGGTAAGGTGTACATCTCTGCAGCAGCTGTGAGCCAGAGCCAGAAGTCTTGTTGGTGAAATCCATCTGAACACTTTGTGATCACTCAATTATCTTTGCAGCAAAACCTGCTGACGATGGAGCAGATCGTAACCGTGGAAGAAACGCAGATTAAAGACAAGAAGTGTATCCTGCTGCGCATCAAAGGAGGGAAACAGTTTGTGCTGCAGTGTGAAGTACGTCCTCTGGCTGTTGTATGCTTTAGTGCTGTAGAGGAGATGAATGAAACAAGCTGATGTCTTTTTTTTTTTTTTGTGTATGTGCGCAGAGTGACCCAGAGTTTGTGCAGTGGAAGAAAGAGCTGACTGAGGCGTTCACGGAGGCCCAGAAACTTCTGCGTCGCGCTCCTAAAGTCATCGGGAAAGGCCGTGCTGGAGTAGTGGAGCTTTCCAAGCCCCCCCTCACACACCGCAATAGCAATGGCCTGTGAATACACAAGAGCACGCATATACATAAAAACACATGCACTCACATTGACAGACACACACACACACACACACACACACACTGCATCCCACCTCCCACCCCCTCATCAGCTGCAAGACACCTGCCCACATCACCTCAGTGTGTGTGTGTGTGTGTGTGTGTGTGTGTGTGTGTGTGCGTGCGTGCGCGTGGTGCTGATGGCGCGCACACAATGACGACCAATCAAGAGTGATATAGTGATTTTTTTTTTTGATTTTTTTTTTGGGGGGGGGGGGGGGGGTAAATGTGTGTGCGTTCTGGGACCCTGCCAGTCAGTAAGAGGAAGAAAGGATTTTGAACCATTGGACATTTGAAGAATCCCCGCATGAACTTCACAAGGACTAACGGCTGCTCCTCTCTCTGTTTGCCCCTCCTCAACCACCTCCCACACCACACACCTCGCTGTTGAGATCACATTAATCAGGAAGTGTCCTCCCACTCTGTGTGCTCTCAGCAGCCTGATGGACTCCTCCACAGAGCTGATGCTCAGGTCCAGAAGAGACCAGGCTACCACAGAATGTAGAAAACAAAGGCTGGTTGTCCTCATCCATCCCTCTGAAACATTCCTCCCACTGTTACTGAAGTGCAAAAAGTGCCAACATTAATATTTTACTTGAGTCACCTGAGCGCCCAGGAGGATCCGCTCTGCTGGCAGATGGCGCGCCATCCCAACCTCCCGGACCCTCACAGTGTATGTGTGGAAGGCTGTTGATCATTCCAGCGCAGGTACAGGAAGCTTCACATTGGCTCTAGTCACCACAGAGACTGAGATTCCATTGGCTGACAAACAGCAGCTGGTTGCTATGGTAGCCATGAAGATTGGTGTACATGTACTGGTAACCATGGACAACACTGTAACTATAGAGGAGCAGGAGGGAGGCAAAGACTATAAAGACAATATAAGCACCCTTTTGTCTGCGCACCGCTGCTTTACTTCAGTGTGTTAGCTTTATCGCAACTCCTCTGTCTGCCTTTACAGGATTTTGTTGGTGTGGGGTCTTTCAGAGGTGGCAAGAGAAGGGCTCTGAAAGAGCTACAGAGCTGCATTACCTCAGTTGGACTGTGCCAGTATGAGTACATCAGAATGTAAGAACCTGTTCCCAGGCAAAGCACAAGAATCAGCAGTCTGTTCCCGCTCACACATTGTCCATGCAGGGCAACAGCTTGGAGCAGTCAGCTGTTGTGGGCAGACTGTGTGTAGGGAGGAGGATGAAGACAATAAGCTGAAGCTGATTAAAGGAAAAATCCACCCTCAAATACCCCAGTTAGATGCATAGATCTTCTATATGAGCTGTCATGTTCATGCTATTTCAGGCTCTTTTTTTTTTTTTTTTTTTCTTTTTTTGGTTTTTAAGTGGTTGAAATGTTCACATTTTATCCAGTTGGTGTTAGCCTACATTTCTCCAGAGAGCAGATAAATGCAGGTTCAGAATAAACGAGAACAGAATGATCTGTGACTTATTTTCTTTAGATGTGCAGTAAAGTACTGAGCCTGCTCTGAGCCTGAGCAGGCTCCTGTCAGATTTACCACCAGGCCTCATGTTGAGGTTACACCCAGGGAATGCAAACGCATTTGTCTTTGAGAAACTCCACACGATGATGAGTCTACAGGCTCAGTCTGGACTGCACTGAACACTTAGCCGAAGTGCGGCGGCCCTCAGTTTTCTCACATTCAGTCTCAGCTACAGGTGGGCCCGATGTGAAGTTTGTCATGGCCTTTGGTCAAAACTCTGCTCGTGGCCAGCCTGGCTCGTGGCATTTTGCCCACAGCTGGGCCGTACAGCCACCGCCGGTGCTGTGACTGAGCCCTTAGTCCTAGAAGCAGCCCGGATTTGGGCCAAATGTGTCTGCTGTCAGAGAGCTGCTGCACTACATCAGATCCATCACGTCAGAGGACACGGATGAGCACAACAAGTGAGCCAATTCACTGCTCTTTAAATATATGCTCAGTCTGTAGCCAGTACAGTGTTCTGATCCCCCTCACTGCCATCTGTCTACGTTCCTCAAGTAGGACCATAGCTGAGCTTAAAGAAAGCTATGTCCACGAGCATTGTCTGCGGACCTACTGCAGTGTTTCAGGGTGGACTTTTCGTCTGTCTTCTCACTGTGTTATGAGTTTTTTCCTGAATGTGACACAGTTCAGATGAGGTGTATGGGTTTGTCTAAATTATTGGACTTTTTACAGTTTGGTGGGGAACCTCACCAGGGTTCAAGGCGAAGGCAGTGGCAGTCCAGAGTAGTGTGCAGCAGAGGAGAGAAAGCGGTTTACTTCAGGGGTTTTCTTTTCCATCCAGTACAGTGTCTTCATCTGTGATGTCCATGCATTTCCAGAGCTGTGATGTGTGACTTGAGTTGG